>NC_069509.1:164774826-164869826 GCF_027579735.1 Bombina bombina
TTGTTGGCTTAGAGTTATTACTCACTGCTTTATTTTTAAGAAGTTTGTGTCTATCTAACTTTATTGCTTTCATTTTCGCTTCTTTTAGCAGTTCATTATCATACCCTTTTTCTAAAAACTTTTTATCCAACACTTTTGCCTCTGTTTCAAAATCAGAAATCCTGGAGAAATTACGTCTGACTCTAATATACTAGCAGGAATATTGGATTTCCAACTTTTTAGATGTCCACTTTTGGCATCGACAAAGCTATTTCTATCCACTGTTTTTCTGGAATTTCTCACTATAACCTTATTATCCACTGGATTTTTCATAAGACTGATGTCCAGGAATATTATACTCTCTTGGGAACTAGTACCACTAAATTCCAGATCATATTCATTTGCATTAATATAATCAGTAAATGGTGATAATAATAAAGATGAACCCTTCCATAAAATAATGACATCATCAATATATCTATAATATTTAATGATGTTACATTTAAAAGGGTTATTATTCCATATATACTTTTTTTTCAAAGTTACCCATAAAAAGGTTTGCATATGAGGGTGCAAATGTTGTCCCCATTGCAGTACCTTTTAACTGTAAATAAAATTGATCTTCGAATTCAAAATAATTATGTGTGAGAATAAACATAATTGAATCTATAATAAACTGCAAATGAATATCTGGAATATCATAGTACATAAACACATGTTCTATAGCTTTAATACCTTTTTCATGTTTAATATTAGTATACAGTGAGGATACATCATACGTAGCCCACCACAGGTCATCTTCTCTGGTTTTAAAAAGCATAGTGTATCGAATCATTTTAACAACAGTGTTTAGTGTACAATAGATACATTAGACATGCCGTTAAGTGAATAGATCAATGTTATCAAAAATAAGTAGAATTGAAAAGATAAGTAGATTTAAAATTTTAAAAAATAGCAACGTTTCCAGAGCTCCGTATAGCTCTATGTATATTTGCTGACCAATGTATTAGCTGCCTCGATCTCACAGCCTGGTCATCTGACCTTGATATCGCCTACGATAGGATCGTTTTCATGGTTTCTCTTTTGTTGTAGTATAGCCTCCGTTAGCTTTGAGTTATAGGTGCTTGTATTCCTTCGATGTGAATAGTGCCCACAAGTCAAACTTCTACGCGTTTCGGCACAAACTGCCTTTACCAAGATAAACGGAGGCTATAGTACAACAAAAGAGAAACCGTGAAAATGATCCTATCGTAGGTGATATCAAGGTCAGATGACCAGGCTGTGAGACCGAGACAGTGAAGACGCTGTAAGTATCCCGCCGCACACGGAGAACGCCGTTGGCGAGGAGTGAACACAGCTAGGTAAGTCTGCCACACAGCTGAAAAATATCTGTTAGCCTGAACAGGGATCCGACGATACTCACCTCACTGATCAATTCAGATAGCGGCGTGTCTAATGTATCTATTGTACGCTAAATACTGTTGTTATTATATGTGCTGATACTGTTGCTTTATATGTGTTGATACTATTGTATCATATACTCACCTTGAGAAATTGTACTTTTTTATGCTCTGACGGCCTAATTAAGAATTAACCTTTTATGCGGTAAACGGCTCTACAAAATTGTTGTAGTATATTTGTATCATATGCTGCTCACCCTGAGAGAATATACAGGGAGTGCAGAATTATTAGGCAAATGAGTATTTTGACCACATCATCCTCTTTATGCATGTTGTCTTACTCCAAGCTGTATAGGCTCGAAAGCCTACTACCAATTAAGCATATTAGGTGATGTGCATCTCTGTAATGAGAAGGGGTGTGGTCTAATGACATCAACACCCTATATCAGGTGTGCATAATTATTAGGCAACTTCCTTTCCTTTGGCAAAATGTCAAAAGAAGGACTTGACAGGCTCAGAAAAGTAAAAAATAGTGAGATATCTTGCAGAGGGATGCAGCACTCTTAAAATTGCAAAGCTTCTGAAGCGTGATCATCGAACAATCAAGCGTTTCATTCAAAATAGTCAACAGGGTCGCAAGAAGCGTGTGGAAAAACCAAGACGCAAAATAACTGCCCATGAACTGAGAAAAGTCAAGTGTGCAGCTGCCAAGATGCCACTTGCCACCAGTTTGGCCATATTTCAGAGCTGCAACATCACTGGAGTGCCCAAAAGCACAAGGTGTGCAATACTCAGAGACATGGCCAAGGTAAGAAAGGCTGAAAGACGAAGCTGAAACGTCAAGACTGGGCCAAGAAATATCTCAAGAGGTTTTATGGACTGATGAAATGAGAGTGAGTCTTGATGGGCCAGATGGATGGGCCCGTGGCTGGATTCGTAAAGGGCAGAGAGCTCCAGTCCGACTCAGACGCCAGCAAGGTGGAGGTGGAGTACTGGTTTGGGCTGGTATCATCAAAGATGAGCTTGTGGGGCCTTTTTGGGTTGAGGATAGAGTCAAGCTCAACTCCCAGTCCTACTGCCAGTTTCTGGAAGACACCTTCTTCAAGCAGTGGTACAGGAAGAAGTCTGCATCCTTCAAGAAAAACATGATTTTCATGGAGGACAATGCTCCATCACACGCGTCCACAAGGAGGGAAAACAGTACACCTCTCTGAACAGTGTCTGGGAGGCTGTGGTTGCTGCTGCACGAAATGTTGATGGTGAACAGATCAAAACACTGACAGAATCCATGGATGGCAGGCTTTTGAGTGTCCTTGCAAAGAAAGGTGGCTATATTGGTCACTGATTTGTTTTTGTTTTGTTTTTGAAGGTCAGAAATGTATATTTGTGAATGTTGAGATGTTATATTGGTTTCACTGGTAAAAATAAATAATTGAAATGGGTATATATTTGTTTTTTGTTAAGTTGCCTAATAATTATGCACAGTAATAGTCACCTGCACACACAGATATCCCCCTAAAATAGCTATAACTAAAAACAAACTAAAAACTACTTCCAAAACTATTCAGCTTTGATATTAATGAGTTTTTTGGGTTCATTGAGAACATGGTTGTTGTTCAATAATAAAATTAATCCTCAAAAATACAACTTGCCTAATAATTCTGCACTCCCTGTACTCTCTTATGCTCTGAAGGCTTACTCTAAGCCATAACCTTTTTATGTGATAAACGGCTAAACATTACTGTCATAGCACATTTTTATACACATTTAAGAGATATATGTTTTGGCCACAACTTTAGGTCTTTTTTATTTTTAATTCTTTTGTTTTTACTCTCTTGTTAATTTTAAATAAGCATTATACATTTATGTATAGGGTTAATAAACCTTTTTTAAATTATTGAACTGATTCCGGTTTGTCTATAGGTAATATAGGAGATATTTCCTTTTATATTCTATACTATATATCCTCAGCTTTCATTAGCTCCACTCAATAACTCTTTCTGTTCTCATTTATTTCTAACCGTGTAGAGAGATCACGGTATAATTTTTGAGAGGCTAAGAGGATTAGACTAAGTCCAGGTATTTTATTATTTATATTTGTGTGTGTATGTTTGTGTGTTTGAGTGTGTGTGTATGTATGTGTGTGTGTGTATGTATGTGTGTGTATATGTACGTACGTACGTACGTACGTACGTACGTGTGTGTATGTTTATGCATGTATGTATGTATGTGTTTTTGTATGTATGTGTATATATGCTTGCATGTGTGTATGTGTTTGTGTATATATGTATGTGTGTGTGTGTATTTGTGTGTGTCTGTTTTTGATTGTGTATGTTTGCATGTATTTGTGTGTGTATGTGTGTGTATGTATATGTATGTGTGTGTGTGTATTTAAATGTATGTTTGTGTTTGAGTGGATGTATGTGTATATTTATTGTTTGTGTGGGTGCATATGTGTGTTTGTATATGTGTGTGTATGTATGTGTTTGTGTGTATATGTGTGTTTATGCATGTGTATGTACAGTATGTGTGTGTATGTGTGTTTATGCATGTGCAGTGAACTGTATGTGTGAGTGTATGTATGTGTGTGTATGTATATTTATGCATGTGTATGTACTGTATGTGTATGTGTCTTTATGTATGTGTTTATGCGTGTGTATGTACTGTATGTGTGTGTTTTTGTATGTGTATGTTTTTCATGTATGTGTGTGTATGTATATGTGTGGGTGTATATGCGTGTATGTATGTATATGTGTTTGTATATCTGTGTGTGTGTTTATGTATGTGTATGTATTTAAGTTTGTATGTGTGTGTGTTTATGTATGTGTATGTATTTAAGTTTGTATGTGTGTGTGTACCTAGCAGTGGGAGGCACATTTTGTATGTGTATGTACATGTATGTGTGTGTATGTGTGTTTATGCATGTGTAGTGAGCTGTATGTGTGTGTGTATATATGTGTGTGTATGTATGTTTATGCATGTGTATGCACTGTATGTGTATGTGTCTTTATGTATGTGTTTATGCGTGTGTATGTACTGTATGTGAGTGTTTATGTATGTGTATGTTTTTTATGTATGTGTGTGTATGTATATGTGTTTGTATATCTGTGTGTGTGTTTATGTATGTGTATGTATTTAAGTGTGTATGTGTGTGTGTTTATGTATGTGTATGTATTTAAGTTTGTATGTGTGTGTGTACCTAGCAGTGGGAGTCACATTTTGTATGTGTATGCACATGTATGTGTTTATGCATGTTTATGAGTGTGTTTATGAGTGTGTATGTACTTTATGTGTGTGTATATGTGTTTGTGTGTATAAATGTGTGTTTTATGTATCTGTTTGTGTATCTGTGTATACGTGTATGAGAATGTATGTGTGCTTTTGTGTTTATGCGTGTGTTTGTACTGTATGTATGTATGTCTGTGTTTATGTATGTGTGAATAGGAAACACAATACCATGTTGTTTTTACATGTGGTTATAGCACCATCTATTGGCAAAATTTGGTTCAGCTGTGTATATAGATAGATATCTATCATCTATCTATATACACAGCTGAACCAAATTTTGCCAATAGATGGTGCTATAACCACACATAAAAACAACATGGTATCGTGTTTCCTATTCAATTATTTTCTCATTCATTCATTTAAAATTAACAATTTATTCTAGATAATATACAGGTTTTTGAACCTCCAAAAATAATCTTACTTTGTTCACCATTACAAGAAATTTAAAATTGCTGTGTGAAATCTTTGTATTTTGCATTCATTTTCTTTTGCATTAACAAATACAATTTTCTTATATACTCTGGCTAAGTAAAAAACCTAAAAACTATAACAAATAATAAAAAAAGAATACATCTTAGGCTTTTTCACCGAGGATGGTCTATGATGGTTTACTCACACAAACATCATGGAAGTGAAATATACTTGGCCAATGCAGAGGTAGCCCATAGCTGCTAATTGATTCAATATTGATGAAGATGACTGCCTATGAATTTGACCAATAACTCCTGAACTCCCACCCAGTTTCTAGAGGCTGGCTGACATTGTTCATCGCTTGCTAAACTCTGCCTAGTCCTAGTCATTAAATTATTTTTTCAATACTGTTTTGTAAACATACAAACACCTACATGCAATCATAACTTATTGTTTTTAGAATCTTATTTCACTGTGTACAAGTTTAATACTTTAAACTGTGATCTGAGTATTTAATTTTTTATTAAATTAGGAAAGGTTGTATTTATCAAGTGAACTGGGCACGAGCAAGAACACCTTAAATGTAGTGCATACAACTTAAGATGCAATTTGCACATATTTTTAATGGATTGGAATAAACCCCTTTGAAAGAAATATCTCAGTCTGGGAAAAATGTTTAGGGAAAGTAATATGACAATGAGATTTTTGATTCATGAGCAGTAGTATGTATCATAAGGATATCCCAGAGGTGAAATAAAATATTATCTACATTTCTCTGACAGTATACAAATTTGGGTTGGAATAGTGGGGTATTTGATTAAAGGGACATGAAACTATTTTTTTTCCTTCAAAATGTGGCCCTATATAAAAAGAATACTTTTTAATCTTGAAAAAGCAATACTTGTCATTGTTAAAAGTCTTCTGGTCCTTCTTCTTGGAGCGCTGAATGAACCTCTGTTTCCAAATTATTCCTGTATTGGCTTTGGATTGGCTACAAGTATCTTTGTAGGCAGTGCCGAGCTGATATTGGAGTAATGCAAGCATGTGTGCCTAGGGACAAGAGAAGCTAATTCCCCCTCCTTCAGTTTCGGCATATCCAGAGTCCATTTCTGAGGATAGACAGTAATAGCGCCCTTAGCACAGCAGCTGTTTATGATTCCTCACTGGAAATGGAGAAATCCCCAAGACAAACAGGATTACTTTAGAGACCACCCTGGAGTAATTTGATCATCAAACTACTTTAGAAGTCATTTGACATCATCAGACTTAAGTCATCAGCTAAGGTAATACATTCTGTGTGATAACTTCAGAATGATTAGCAGATTATCTTACTGGTTAATTCACAAGCATGAACAGCCAGTGAATGCCTCAAGAGTCATCTCATTTAAATATTTCGGCCTGTGGGCACACTTCAGGATGGCTTCTGATCAATAGTCTGTAGTCTTTGATTCCTTCAGAATGACTACAGGAAGATCATCCTTTTTGACTAGGGTCTTCTTTAACTGAGGGGGATTATCTGACCTATAGATATCACAGGGTAAATGAGACAATGGCGGTTTTCTTACCTTTTAAACACCAGGTTTAAACTATTAAATGTGGACATGATCTTAAACGTTGCTTATATCAAAGCCAAAAATAATTTTATAGACCATTAGACCACTTATGTTTTGAGAAGGGAAACTCCACTTTTATATGTGGATGTTCTATGTAAAAAAAAAATGCAAATTCTTAACCCATTATACACCAGATTCAAGGTAATAAAATGAAATCCATGAATCTGTTGCACTCCCAAATATGAAATAGAGCAGAATCTTATTTCAGATGAGCGATAACCTGACTCTCTTGAAGTCAAGGTTGATGAGAATTAGGTGACTATTTAATGAAAAAAGGTCAGAGAAATGGCCCACTTTCTCTACCAAAAATAAAGCAAAGTCTCCTTTCTTTAACTAATGTGTCACGTGACTCTAGATCAGGAGTGACAGACCTGTGGCACTCAACATAGGTTTGCTGCCACCCAGCCTCTGAGCTACCATCTTATTGCTTGGTTTCTTTGGCTACAACTGTAGTATTTAAAAAAAAATAAAAAAAAAATCCTATGTATCCACAATATATATTAGCAAATAAACTTTCACTGTTGATATTATTAATTGTGAACTGATACAAAAAAAAACCATAAAAAAATACCAATGGCACTTGAAAGATTTTTTTGTTTAGAAGATTTTATCACCAGCTTGGGAACGCACAGTGATAAAGGATCCTATTTCTAATCTACATATCATTTGGTTGATGTGAAAAAAAGCCAAATGTTTATCTTACTAGATTTTTGCTTTAGAGTTAAAATATAGTGTTAATATTAAAGGGACACTGAACCCAAAATGTTTCTTTCATGATTCAGATAGAGCATGAAATTTTAAGCAACTTTCTAATATACTCCTATTATCAAATGTTCTTTATTCTCTTGGTATCTTTATTTGAAATGCAAGAATGTAAGTTTAGATGCCAGCCCATTTTTGGTTAACAACCTAGGTTGTCCTTGCTGATTGGTGGATAAATTAATCCACCAATCAAAAACTGCTGTCCAGAGTTCTGAACCAAGAAAAAAAGCTTAGATGCCTTCTTTTTCATATAAAGATAGCAAGAGAACGAAGAAACATTGATAATAGGAGTAAATTAGAAAGTTGCTTACATCTGCATGCTCTATCTGAATCATGAAATAAAAAATTTGGGTTCAGTGTCCCTTTAAGGCTATAAAAAATGATGCAAATTTTTGTCTACCCTGATTATATTATATTTTATTTTTTTGTTCCCTCTGGAAAAATTTGTGTACAATCTTGAAAGCGAGGGAAGACATTTTGATGGCTAGCTGTGCTTTCAGAGTATCGAAAAGGTGAACAGAAGACTTTTGAGAATTGTAAGCATTTTCCTTGGGCTATTTAAAAGATATCCCTTTATAATGTTTTACATTTTTAAAACATTGTTATGTTATGCTAAATCTCACTTTGCTGGGGGCAAGAAAATCATTACATTTCCTTCTATAGACACATTTACTACAAAAGATAAATATATAGCTCCAAAACATCTATTTGTTAAATTTTTGTTCTGTCAGAAATATTTACACTTTGCTGAACATGGCTACAAGGCTGCAATAATCTAGACAAGCAGGTTGATTTAGTAACTCAAATTGATTATCAGTTTTGTTTTATGAATTAGATAATTGTACAAAAACAAGGAATCGCTTGATTTTTAAAAAATAATAATATTGGAGTCACTTACTGTTAACTAGATTACAAGTGGAGAGATACATTTGTATTGCTCATGAGCGCTAACTAAAAAATGAGAGCTCCCAGCTTAGCGCTGGTATTACAAGTTGAAAGTAAAAAGTTAGCGTGACAGCAAAAGACTCAAACGAGCTAACTTGAGGACTTTGAATATTAACATACAAGAGTTAGACAAAGCGCTAGTGGTGACACCTATGGCTTTCTTCAATTGGTCTCCTAGTAGACCTGGCAATAAAATAGATAGGGAAAGAAATAGAGAGCGCCTAAGTTAAAGGCTAAGGTGAGTCAACGAGTTATAGAAAAAGGATGCAGTAAGTATTTTATTCGGATAGTGCAATATCCCACACACTAGTTGCTAAAAACAAATGTGTAATAAAAACATATATATCATAATATGTAATAAAATCATGTATCCATGAAGTGCATTAATGTAGTTAAAAAAACATAATAAAAACAATAACAATGATAAATAACCTTATAGTACAAGGTAAAATAATACGAGTCTAATATGTGCTGTGGCAGTGTACATTTTTTAATGCAAAAAAGTGACGGTGTGCAATTCCTAAAAAATGGGGAAAAAAAGCAAAAACAAAAAAGTTGGAAAAAATGGGCCCTAGGATACAAGAGCTTGTGCAAAAACGTGCAAAGTACAAAAAAACGTGCAAAGTACAAAAAACTGCAAAGTAGAAAAAACTGTGTCCAAATAGCCAGATGTACTGTAAATAAATATGACAATCAGTGTGGAAAACAAAGTTAAAAGTCAACTTGCTCTGAATCCGTAAGCGGTGTGAAAATCAAATTCAAATCCCTTAAATTGAATTGATGCTCGTCCTGTGTTTCCTAGTTGTTAGATCCCAGTGGATAAATCGTGACGATCCTAAAAGTATCCTGTAGAAAAATAAAAACAATAGTGCAAAACAGCTATAACACCTTGGTAGGGTATTAGAAAAAGGCTTACCAGTTTGTGTGAACGCATTTCGCCCTATAACAATAGGCCTTTATCAAGACTAAAAACTGTGATATACTGGTGGCCTTTTATAAGGGATGAAGAATTATCATAATGGTATCATTTGGACGCCAAATCACATTAGGAACCACCCTCTTCCTATTGGATGTTGTTGCCTAGTGGGTGTTTAAAACTTGACATCAATTTTGTACCAGAAGTGACGTATAGTGTTATCACCTCCGTGAACTATTGTGGCAGAGTTTCAACTGAGTTTTAACTATAGGCATTCGCCTCTTCCTCTGTTCACTAACGTGTATTTTTTTTAAAAATGTTTAGAGGGTAAATATGGTTTTTACAGAATGTGATCGAAAATGAACGGATCCGTCGTCACTGTCAGATGGATTTGTTTTTTGTTATTGTTCCGACGTCATATCCGGTTTCGATATACAAACGTCATCTCCGGTTTAGTTTGTGACTGAAAATGTCCGCAAATGACTCAGAAATAGAAACTGTAGTCAGCCTAATTGGAGAATGTGACCCAGGACTGGCGGTTGCATATAGTGAGAACTCAGGGATAGTTACGGTACAATCTTGAAGTTCAACTGTTTGTTTGGATGTATGTTTAAACAAAAATATAGTACAATAAAGAGAAAATTTCAGAACAAAGTGCATAGAGGTTAAAGTCTCTAAAACAGTTCAATTCAATGCTATGATCTGGATAGATTCCGTCTTCACTTTTAATATAAACTGGATATTTCTCAATATAATAGATGGTTTTAAGCTTACCAGAATAAACCTCAATCCTATGAGGTAAGATGAATGCTCCAGGATAGGCAAATTACACCACCCTTTGTCTGCCCATGGTTTGATGGCTGGGATAACTCCTCTTCTATAGGATGAATACCCCAGGAGAGGCAAGACACCACCCTTTACTTTCTCACAGGAGGAAGATGATCCTAGTCTGAGGATGACCTTTGCACTCGACAGGATATAGTTTGAAGGAAAAGAATACAAAATAGCATAGTGTGATACAGTAAAATAGCAGTAGAATTTCATTAAAACTTTACAGATACACACTCACACTTTATAACCTCAATCAGAATGAGGTAAGAAACAGGCAAAATTAATCCCAATCCACTCTTAGGAAACTGGATAACGATTGTAAAAGGTGTAACAGTTTGCTTAAATATATTCACTGGTACATCTTAGCAGCCGATATAAAATCTTATAATAACAGTTAAAAAGTTAGAACCAAACTCGTATCAGGTAAAAACACTGGTTCTCATCAGCATAAAAGCCCACTTGGTAAACACCTTACGCGTTTTGAAGTATATGCAGTAGTTCTTCGTCAGAGGTAACTTACTGTTATACACAGAACATTGTACTCATAGCTCACATTTTACTCATATCCTTTGAGCAGTTAACATTGAGATACTAATAACATAGAGCAAATTTGTTCTTCCAGAGTATTAGCGCTAGTGATCTCTTTCTTTTGTTAAATAAAAATGTGTGTTTAAATGAAAACAGATCTGTGTGATTGATCGTAATAAAAAAGGATCACTATAATTCCACATATATCAAATGCTCAGAATATACATACATCGAGTTATAAGAGTATATAAGAAATGTCCTAACTTGTTAAAAACATTGAAAACATAAAAATATAAAAAATATGAAAAATCTGGAAAACCTTAAATCTATTACAATTGATGTATATGTAAAAAAAGATAGATATATAGAGATGTTATATATATAGAAAATGTATATATGTGAACAATATGGAAAATCTTTAAAACCATTGCAATTGATGTTAATACATATATAAAAATGATACGTATATAGAGATGGTCCATATATAGAATAGTTATATATGTGAACATATCTGTAAGCAAGCATGCTTAAATTGAGAGCTAAAACGAATGGATGGAAATAATGTATATCTCAGAGTTATTAGAAGAATCGGGATCAGTGAAGAATACGTCCAGAATATTATGAAAAGAAAGTGGTATCTCTAATATGTAGGGTTAATCCAATCACACTAATCCAATCATCCAAAAAAAATGATATATAAATAAAAGTGTAAACCACCGGTGGTATAAAAATACTAAAAAATACTGATTTTTTTTTTTTAAAAAGATGACTCGAGTCGACCGCTTCCGTGTATAACGTCACATGTTACCCTTCTACCAATCTGATTACCATATAGTCAGTCGGGCAAAATTCTAGTGTGTTTCCTTCCAAGTAAATGTCAGAGTACTCTGTTCTTGGGCTATAGCAATGTCAAGGTGCATCTACGCATTTCAGCCAATCGTGGGCTTTCTTTCAGCCAATCGTGGGTCATCGTAAAAAACTATTGTGAGGACTAGAATGACCATACATGTGATCATATTAAAGTCTTTATTCGAGTCTTCCTTTATCCAGTCTTTTATTTTCTTAGATTAATGAGATGTGATAAATCTTCTTTATTGTTAAGTCCTTTTGGGTATAAACAATCTAAAGTGAATATCCATTTTGATTAGTTAAAAAGTAGTTTCTGTTCGTACTTACCTCCTCTCCAGTTTTTTCTAACTTTTTGGATACCGAAAAATGTAAGATCTTTGATGTTGCTACCATGTTTCAATGTAAAGTGTCTGTACAACAGAGTCTCTATATTTCTCTTTTCGATGAGTTGTAGATGTTCCCTGATACTGTCTTTAATTATTCTCGACGTCTGCCCTACATATTGCAGTCCACATAGGCATTGGATAAGGTGTATCACTCCTTTGTCCTGACATCTTATAAGGTCACGTATTTTGTGTTTCTCTTTCTTGTGATGTGAGAAAAAAAATATTAGTTTTAAGACCACATTTGCATGCCTTGCAGCTTGGACAAGGGAAAAAAACATGAATTTATTTTCCTTGAAAGTTGATGATACCTTGTTTTTGTTACTTGGGATACTTGGAGCTATCATGTTTCTCAGGTTGTTGGTTTTCCTGTAAATAAAATTTGGTTGAGGTGTAAGCTTCTCCCCAATTATGTCATCTTCTTTTAGAAGAGACCAGTGTTTCTTGAATATGACTTTGAATATTAAAACCATGCTAAATCTCTTTCCCCGTAGACTTCTATAGAGCATGCTAAAGAAAGCCCTTTTATTGCTAGCCCAAATTCTGCAAGAACTGGGAGTGCCAGCACACTTGATCAAGTTGATAAGATCACTGTATACAACTAAGAAGCAAATGTCTGAACACAACATGGAGACACTGAATGGTTCAAAATTGGAAAAGACGTGCAACAAGGTTTTATTCTGCCCCCTTTTCTTTTCAATCGTTATGCAGAAATGATGAGTAAACTAGATCTGGAACAATAAGAAATCGGTGTGAAAATTGGTGGCAGAAATATAAAAAATCTCTGCTACGTCAATGATACAACACTATTGGCGGAAAAAGAAGATGGCCTGAAACACCTGATAGTAAGAATCAAAAAGGAAAATGAAAAGATTGGCCTCCATCTCAACATTTAAAAGGCGAAGGTCATGACAACAGCTAGAGCCGGAACAGTCAAAATAACCATCAATGGTGAAGAGATCGTATGTGTCAAGGACTTCTGTTTCCTAGGATCCATGATTGCAGATGTAAAAATCTTAGATAAAATTCCTCCTGGCATCTGGAAAGTCCTTGCATAAAGGGGCAGCACACTGGAATGTAATTAAAAAATAAAATATGTATATATATATATATAAAATCATATCTGCCAAAAGGGCACCTACCATTTGTGTATTGGGGAGGTAACATCTCTGCATGGTTTTATAAATAGAATTTCTACAATATTGTCAAATAATCATAAATACACTGCTGCACATTGCTAAAATTTGTTTTTATGGACCCCTGGCCCCACCACACAACTACCACACTGAAGATACAATCTGAAATTGCACAAATAAATAAAAAAACATTTACTACGTAAGTCCTACCTACTCTGCAAATGAAAGTAATCTGCTGCCTCACTCAGGCACACACTGTACACACTGAAGTGTCAAGTCTGTTTCACACTGTGTATAGTTGTTTAGTGCACACCTATAAATCCTCTCAAATGCTAATGCTTTACTCCTTGCAATGACATTTCCCACGCTCAATAGCACTCTGCTGTAGCGCCCTCTGGTGGCTTCCAAAATGTAAAAAATAAATAATATATATATATATATATATATATATATATTTTTTTTTTTTAAATAATAGTTGTGTTTGCCTCATGGGGCCCACTGGGCCTCTTACAGGAGTCACCCTATTCACCCCCTGATGGCGGCCCTGAGCTCAGACATTGGGCTGGGGTTTAAACTATTTCAATTAGCAGAAACAGCTACTTCATATACAAAAATATACATAAACAAGCAATTTCCCATACATTTTTAAACCTCGTAGGTAATATAACAAGTCATTGTAAACACATTAAGGGGAATCCAATTTTACAGTACACTGCCCCTTTAGAAAACAGCTTTTTAATTTACTTTTATTGTCTAATCTCTTGGTATCATATAATGAAAACCAGGGATACATGCTTAGGAGAAAATATAGGGCAGCAGCTTTGCAAGAATGTTATCCATTTTTAAGAGCACTAAGTGACAGCAATATTTCCTGCCATGTAGTGCTCTAGATACCTACCTAGGTATCTCTTCAACACAGAATATCATGAGAATTAAGCAAATTTGAACATAGAAGTTAATTGGAAACTGTTTTAAAATGTTCTGTTTGAATCAGAAAATATATATTTGTTTGGTTTTATGTCCCTTTAATTAATTTTGGGCTTAAAGAAACACATCTATTGCTTAAAGGGACAGTCTAAAGTAAAATTGTTATTGTTTAAAAAGATAGACAACATCTTTACTACCCATTCCCTAGCTTTGCACAACCAACATTATTATATTAATTTACTTTAAAAGCTTTAAATCTCTAACTTTCTGTCTGTTTGAAAGCCACTACAGACAGCCTCTTATCACATGCTTTTGTATTTGCTTTTCACAACAGGAGACTGCTAGTTCATGTGGGCCATATAGACAACATTGTGTTTACACCCGAGGAGTTATTTAAGAGTTAGCACAACACAGCACTAATTGGCTAAAATGCAAGTCAATAGATTTTATATTACAAAGTCATGTTACAAGGTAATCACAAAGGTAAAAAGTATATTATTATAACTGTGTTGGTTATGCAAAACTGGGGAATTGGTAATAAAGGGATTATCTATCTTTTAAAATAATAAAAATTATATTGTAGACTGTCCCTTTTTAATTTATTCACATTATGCAATGCTATTTACTTCCACAAGGTGGAGCTGTTTATATAAAAATTCTGTAATGAATGCCCTTTTTTGGACATTTACAAATATCAATATTAACCCATTGGCTGTCAGAAAGAGCTAAAAAGCAGACGTAAGTTCACGTAACATAATTCTTATGTGTGTATATATATATTTATATGTGTATATATGTATTTCTAGACATACATATATAAACACATAAATATATATGTATACATATATAGACATATACATATATATAAGTAGATTGGAGCCCTTTGCAGTTAAGTAGACGAAAACATGTAAAAACATATTTATGTAATATTAATTTTTAATAAAGTTTTATTAATAAAGTTTTATACTATATATTTACTGTAAATATTTCACATTCCAATGTTCTGCACATAGGGGAATATGTTCAAAGTATTTGTAAAAATATATTCCTATATATAACTGTATACATCAATACCGATACATAATCATCTACTGTATGTATATAGGTATAAATATATTTGTTAAAAAAAAAATCAGATATATCTAGCAATATGTATTTATGAATAAATAAAACATATTCTTCTATGTGAAGAACATTTAAATGTGAAATATTCATATTTTCATGTCGGGCACTTGAGAATATGCGATCGGGTTTGTGTGCGAGTTGGATGTTTCCCCCTCACTTTTTTTGCTCCATTAAGCGAAAACAGTTTACTTTCAACTTGTAAAACGTGCGCTACGTGATGCTCGCAAAAACTTTCTTCTAGTGCAGTTAACAGCAATTTTCCTACAACTGCATGTAATAAACACTACTATAAAGAAGAATATGCACATATGCTGATCTAAAAATCCAGTATAAAACCTATTAAAAACTTACTTAGTAGCTCCAAGTTTAGCAGCGTTGATGAAGTTAGGCTGGGACACCCAGTGAAAGGGGCTGGGAAAACAAGAACAGCAAATACTCCCCTCCCCCCCCTTTCCTGCATATTAAAAGACAGATAACACAAACAGGAGCCAGCAGGAGTCTGTAAACATGTGTATACATTTGGCACTGTAGAGCTTGGTTAGGAGTCAGAAAATCAGCACAATGTTCTTAAAAAATAAACAAAACTATACATTGTTACAGAAACACCCCCAGATGGGCTGTATAAATGAATCATCTACAAAACATTTATGCAAAGAAAAATCTATTGTACAATGTCCCTTTAATATTTCCCATAAGGGAACGAATGAGTAGAAAATATGCTATCTAGCAATGTAAAGCATAATCTGAACTTTAAAATGTTTTGCATAAAAGTAAATGACATGAAATATAATCTTCAAATATTAATCTTACATGAAAACCATGAGTGAGATATTGGGCTGGGCTTCATTAAATATATTGCCTCCCCCATTATTTATAAAATAAATGAGGAAGACCCAAAAGAGACTTTGTTTATCTTCTAGGGAAACGTGTTATTAGGTAACTCTATGGTTTAGTTATAGTACGCAAGCACTTGATAAATATTAAAAAAAAGTTTTTTTACAGGCAAGTTATGGTAAGGTTGCTATATTATATGCTCTCTTTGATTACTTGATATTGCATTTATGTGATTATAATTAATATTTTATGGAAATATCACTTTCTAATGTGTTCAAATTGTATTTTTGTATGTAACCTCAATAAAAAGCAAACTATAGCCAACAGGATATATTTCCAGCAATAATTAAAGGGATACTAAACCCAAATTTTTCTTTCATGATTCTTATAGAACAGCAATTTTAAGCAACTTTCTAATTTACTCCTATTATCAAATTGTCTTCATTCTCTTGCTATCTTTATTTAAGCTTAGGAGCTGGCCCATTTTTGGTTCAGACGTGGGTAGTGCTTGCTGGTTGGTGGCTACATTATCGATTCGTTAATTTGATTATGCTATTTGTCACAGAAAAAAAGGTGCAGGAATGGGGGGAAGGAGTTATATTGTTTGGGTAACAAGCTCATTTGTTTGGAATGATGTACAGGGGTCTAGTCATTAATTTGTCCATCATCCCCTGTCCAATCCTGCTATAGTATTACTAATGACTGATGTTAGGGACAGCCGGTCAGGCACTAAATGATGGATTTTAGTCAGTTGTATGTTCTTTTAACATTGTAAAAAAAGGTTCTTTTTCATTGTTTAAATCCTATAATGTAAGATTGTTTTTAATATTAATTGTCTATATTAGCTGTTCCCACTGGAAATACCGGTAACAAATCCAAATCCAATATTTGTCTGAACCAAATGCTTCATGGGCAAAATTCAGCTAAACTGAATGTTTGAAAAGATCCAAAATGAATCTTTTGGACTAAATTAATTTTCTGCACGCACATATCTACTCTTTAAAGATATTTGTACTGGTTTTATTAAGATTGCTTGACATGATGACCCTTTTGTATATATTTCTGTCTGTGTTTGTGATGTATGTGACATACATTAATGCTTCACAGATTACACTTAGAGGGTTGTGCTTTCTCTAATTTTTAGTCATTTTGAAATGCCCTATCTTATATAAAAAGATAAACTTCTACAGGGGCAATAGAATATTTATGATGTTGTCTGGGCAGATGTGTTGGTTTAGAACACCCTAGAACCCTCTAGGCAAGACTCTCGAGACCCTTTTCTACCCGGGAACACTACTTTTCCATAACAAAACAAATACACAAGTAGTTCAGCAGTTGTATTTATTATCTATCCACATTGCTAACACTTCTTGCTTGATGTCTGAGATATCATTTACTGGGGACCTCAATCAGTCATAGATGTGAATAGCAGGAATGTCTACTAACGAAACGCTGGAAAACATAAGTGAAGCAATGTGTTCATTTTGAACATGATATCACCTTTATAAGGTCCCTCTGCAAGCGTATAAGTCTAATCTAGTCCGTTGTTGAGAAAGTTACACTCGCGAAACGTGTCAGTGTCTGTTCTGTATTATCCCCTTCATGTGACATTATATGCAAATGAGCAATTGTTGTTAGCAGATGAACACTATTGACTGTGTTTGTTTTGCCTTTAGTACAAAAAATAGTTAAAGAGACATAAAATCCAAAATTATCTGTGATTGTTCAGATAGAAGATACAATTTTAAACAACTTTCCAATTTACTTTTGTTATCAAATTTTCTTTGTTTTCTTTTTATCCTTAGTTAAAATGCAGGGAGGTTAGTTCAGGAGTGTGCAAGTGTCTGAATAACCATATGGCAGCAATGTTATACATTAGCAAGAGCACTAGATGGCAGCAGTTGTACAATGTTATACATTAGCAAGAGCACTAGATGGCAGCAGTTGTACAATGTTATACATTAGCAAGAGCTCTAGATGGCAACAGTTATACAATGTTATACATTAGCAAGAGCACTAGATGGCAGCAGTTGTACAATGTTATACATTAGCAGGAGCACTAGATGGCAGCAGTTGTACAATGTTATACATTAGCAAGAGCTCTAGATGGCAACAGTTGTACAATGTTATACATTAGCAGGAGCACTGGATGGCAGCAGTTGTACAATGTTATACATTAGCAAGAGCACTAGACGGCAGCAGTTGTACAATGTTATACATTAGCAAGAGCACTAGATGACAGCAGTTGTACAATGTTATACATTAGCAAGAGCACTAGATGGCAGCAGTTGTACAATGTTATACATTAGCAAGAGCACTAGATGGCAGCAGTTGTACAATGTTATACATTAGCATAAGCAATAGATGGCAACAGTTGTACAATGTTATACATTAGCAAGAGCACTAGATGGCAGCAGTTTTGCACAGATGTTATACATTAGCAAGAGCACTAGATGGCTGCAGTTGTACAATGTTATACATTAGCAAGAGCACTAGATGGCAGCAGTTGTACAATGTTATACATTAGCAAGAGCACTAGATGGCAGCAGTTGTACAATGTTATACATTAGCAAGAGCACTAGATGGCAGCAGTTGTACAATGTTATACATTATCAAGAGCACTAGATGACAGCGGTTGTACAATGTTATACATTAGCAAGAGCACTAGATGGCAACAGTTGTACAATGTTATATATTAGCAAGAGCGCTAGATGACAGCGGTTGTACAATGTTATACATTAGCAAGAGCACTAGATGGCAGCAGTTGTACAATGTTATATATTAGCAAGAGCACTAGATTGCAACAGTTGTACAATGTTATACATTAGAAAGAGCACTAGATGGCAGCAGTTGCACAATGTTATACATTAGCAAGAGTACTAGATGGCAACAGTTGTACGTTATACATTAGAAAGAGCACTAGATGGCAGCAGTTGCACAATGTTATACATTAGCAAGAGCACTAGATGGCAGCAGTTGTATAATGTTATACATTAGCAAGAGCACTAGATGGCAGCAGTTGTACAATGTTATACATTTGCAAGAGCACTAGATGGCTGCAGTTGTACAATGTTATACATTAGCAGGAGCACTAGATGGCAGCACTATTTCCTGTCATGTAGTGCTTCAGGGATGTGCACACTAACTATCTAGATATCTCTTCAACAATGAATAACATGAGAATTAAGCAAATTTGGTAATAGAAGTAAATTGGAAATTGTTTTAAAATTGTATGTTCTGTCTGAATCATTAAAGAAAAATGTTGTGCTTCATGTTCCTTTAACAATATAGGTGATAGTAATTAGCAAATGCAATATATATTTACTCTAAGTTAGAGCTGCAAGTGATGCATTAAAGGGACTTAAAACCCCATTTTTTCCTTACATTATTCAGATAGAACATACATTTTAAACAACTTTCCAATGCACTTATATTATCAAATTCTCCTTGTTCTCTTGTTCTCCTTTGTTGAAAAGCAGAAAGGTAAGCTCAGGAGTGTGCATGTGTCTGCAGCCCTATATGGGCAGCAGTTTTGCACGGATGTTATACATTAGCAAGAGCACTAGATGGCAGCAGCAGTTGTACAATGTTATACATTAGCAAGAGCACTAGATGGCAGCAGTTGTACAATGTTATACATTAGCAAGAGCACTAGATGGCAACAGTTGTACAATGTTATACATTAGCAAGAGCACTAGATGGCAGCAGTTGTACAATGTTATACATTAGCAAGAGCACTAGATGGCAGGAGTTTTATAACAATGTTATACATTAGCAAGAACACTAGATGGCAGCAGTTGTATAATAATGTTATACATTAGCAAGAGCACTAGATGGCAGCAGTTTTTATAACAATGTTATACATTAGCAAGAGCACTAGATGGCAGCAGTTTTATAACAATGTTATACATTAGCAAGAGCACTAGATGGCAGCAATGTTATAACAATGTTATACATTAGCAAGAGCACTAGATGGCAGCAGTTGTACAATGTTATACATTAGCAAGAGCACTAGATGGCAGCAGTTGTACAATGTTATGCATTAGCAAGAGCACTAGATGGCAGCACTATTTCATGTAGTGCTGCAGACTTGTGCACACTATGGGGCCCATTTATCAAAATCTGGCAGACATGATACGTCGTAGCATATCATGTCCGCCAGACATTGCTGAATGCCTCTTTAACATTGCACAAGCAGTAATGGTAAACTGCTTGTGCAATGCCGCCCCCTGAAGATTCGCAGCCAATCGGCCACTAGCAGGGCGTGACAATCAACCCGATCGTATAGGATCGGGCAGCGGACTAGTTAAGGAGCAGCGGTCTTAAGACCGCTGCTTCATAACTGTTGTTTCTGGTGAGCCTGATAAATTGACCCCTGTCTATCTAGATATGTCTTCAACAAAGAATAACATGAGAACTTAACAAATTTGATAATAGAAGTAAATAGGATTTTTTTCTAAATTGTTTTCTCTATCTTAATCACGAAAAAAATAATGGGTTTCTTGACCCTTAAAATAAATACATCATGTTCATGCACCTTTCCGATTCTATGATAACCAGCGTCAGGCAGTATCCGCTTGATAATCTATGATACACGACATGCGCTACTCTGTTTTGAAGGGCAAACTGTGATCTTTTTTAATCGCTTGAGTTTTTAGTAAACTGAGTTATAGATTTCCATGGCAACAGCAGATCAGTAGTTAGAACACATGGTCCTTAAAATGATTATTTTTTTCTTCTTTCCTCTGGGTTATCAAGCAATATATGGGGGTGGATTTACTAAAGGTTATTCGGTTGCCTGGAGGAACATTTAGGTGGCCCGATAGTGTAGTGTAAAGATTTGATAGAGAGCGTCATTAATGTTTCACATAAAAGTAGCCTTGTATTAGCAATGAGAATATCATGTTGCTTTCCTGTCTGCAAATGCGTTTGCAGCTGTATTAGTCCCAGAAGGGTAAATTATTTTGTGGTTTGAAAGCTTTTCACAGGTAGTTTCTCCTACTTTCTCAAATATAAACAAACTTGAAAAATAATATTTAATAACTTCAGCATTTAAAGGCACAGTGTACTATAAAATTGTCTACCTTTTAATTTGTCCCCAGGGATCAGTGTTACATGTTTGATTGTATTAAGTTTACAAATAGTTATTTTACTTTAGTTGGTCGTTAGAAATATCTGCTTTTGCCTGCCAACTATAAAGAAAATATGAAAACTACAGGACTCTCTATAGAAAAGCTATGTAAACGAGAGATCACTGAAGAAAGCAACCTCCTAGCAGGGTTGGGAGAGAGAGAATGAGAACGAAGTTCCTGCACTAATTTTGCATGTGGAACTAAGTGTCACAGATAGTATATTGTCTGTCCAGAAAGGGACCTTAAGGTTAGGACGTGACTATAAAAACACAGTCCCAGCACAGAGGATAAAACCCAGGATTTGACCAAAATAGTAGTGTGAGCAAGCAGAAGCAGAGTCGATATCCAGGCCAAAGGTCAGCAACGAGTGGGCAAAAGACAGTACAGAATCGGTAGGCAAAGAGTAGCAAAGTCCAGGCAAAAGGTCAAAACCCTTCCAGGCAAAGGCAGACAGAATTGGGGTCCAAAGGAGAAGTTAAAAACAAGCAAAGTCAGCAACAAGTTCAGCCAAGTAAGTCTCTCAGGATAATCACACCCAGGAAAAGATCCTATACAGGCACACACACAGGAAGCAGCTTGTATAGGCTGTTGATTGAGTAACTACCTGCAGTTGGCAGGCAGGTGGAGCCAGGGGGCCAGCCAGAGCAGATAGTAAAATAAGCAGTTCTAATGCAAAAAACTGAATCCTCCAGTGGCTCAGGCAAAAGGCAACCAACCAGAGGTCCCAGGATCAACTCCAGGCACAGGACATGCATACTGTGCAATGCTAACACTAAGTTCCCCCTGGACAGAGAACAGAAATGCTTCAGTAAACACTGCTGGTGGGAGGAGCTAGAGCACAGTCTGGTTAGAGGGATAGTGAGATTCTCTAGTAATGGGCAGTAACACTTCCTACAATACACTAAATGCAAGTTTGTCAGTGGTCCTGCTGTGTAATCACCCTGCAATATGAAACATGAAACTCTAATTTTTTCTTTCATGATTCAGGTAGAACATACAATTTTAAACAACTTTTCAGTTTACTTCTATGAACAAATTTGTTTAATTCTCTTGGTATTATTTGTTGAAGGAGCAGCAATGCACTACTGGTTTCTAACTGAACACATAGGTGAGCCAATAACAATTGGTATATATATATATATGCAGCCACCAATCAGCAGCTAGACCCTAGGTTCTTTGCTGCTCCTGAGCTTTCCTTGATAAACCTTTCAGCAAAGGATAGCAAGAGAAATAAGCAAATTAAATAATAGAAGTAAATTGGAAAGTTGTTTAAAATTGTTTGCTCTGTCTAAATCATGAATGTCTAATTATGACTATACTGTCCCTTTAAGTGAGAGACACACTAGTTTTACAGCAAACAATTTTGAAACATTTTTACATGTTTATGCACAGCTCATCTATAGGACAGAAGCTTAAAGGGACATGACACCCAATATTTTTCTTTCATGATTCAGATAGAGAATACAATTTTGAACAACATTCCAATTTACTTATATTCATTAATTTGCTTAATTCTTCAGATATCCTTTGTTGATGAAATTGCAATACACATGGGCGAGCCAATTACACAAGACATCTATGTGCAGCCACCAATCAGCAGCTACTGAGCCTATTTAAATATGTTTTTCAACAAATAATATTGAGAGAATAAAGCAAATTAGATAATAGAAGTACATTGGAAAGTTGTTTAAAATCGCATGCTCTTCCTAAATCATGACATAAAAAAAATAATTAATTTTGTATGTCCCTTTAACTCTTAAAATTCTATAAACAACATACTATAATACTTTTAACAAAATGGCTTTACAGTATAAACCAATTTCCATATAACTAAATGTAATAGAGACTACTACAAATAATATACACAGATACTGATCTAAAAACCCAGTATAAATCCTATTAAAAACTTACTTAGAACTCACAGTTTAGCACTGTTGATGAGGTTAGGCTGGGACACCAACTGAAAGGAGCTGAGAAAGCAGGAAGAACAGACAAACAGGAGCAAGCAGGAGTCTGTAGACTTGGGTATACATCTGATACTTTGGGGCTTGGTTAGGAGTCTGAAAATCAAAACAAAAGAGAACTATACATTGGTACAAAAACACTACCAGATGGGCTATATAAATGTATCATCTACAAAACATTTATGCAAAGAAAAGTGTACAATGTCCCTTTAAGTTAAATGAAATATGTTGTAGTCACTTATATTTGTTTCCATTTCTACTTAATTGATTATACAATAGTGTTTGTAACTGATACACATATATTGTTACTTGAAGTGTATTATTTAAAAAAATGTAGCAATCTTTTTACTTTTTGTAAATTACAAGCGAGTCATTTTAATATTCAGTACTAAATTATATAAAACTGGTTGCAGATGATGCACATTTGCAGATTTACTGACCTTATTTGTTTTAATTTATAAACACATTAACCTGTCCCTTAAATGGACACTGAACCCAAATTTTCTTTGTTTGTGGTTCAGATAGAGAATGCAATTTTAAGCAACTTTCTAATTTACTCCTATTATCAAATTTTCTTCATTCTCTTGGTATCTTTATTTGAAATGCAAGAATGTAAGTTTAGGGCCCGGCCAATTTTTGGTGAACACACTGTGTTGCTCTTGCTGATTGGTAGATAAATTCACCCACCAATAAACAAGTGCTTTCCATGGTCTGAACCAAAAAATAGCTTAGATGCCTTCTTTTTCAAATAAAGAAAGCTAGAGAATGAAGAAAATTTGATAATAGGAGTAAATTAGAAAGTTGCTTAAAATTGCATGCTCTATCTGAATCACGAAAGAAAAAAATTTGGGTTCAGTGTCCCTTTAGCCACATAGAAGTCTTGTATTGTTTTATTTAAATGAATTGTATCCATGGACAGCGCTGCGGAATATGTTGGCGCTTAATAAATAAAGTATAATAATAATAATAATAATAATAGAAATTAAAATAAGTTTATGTGTTGTTGATGCAAATGTTCTAAAAGGATATGGAGATTACACAAAGTTGTATTAAAGGGACCAGGTACCCAAATATTTGGTCTAAATGGGAATTCTTCAAAATCTATTGCACTTTTTTTTTTTAAATTGGGTGTCGCTGTGCTGAATAAATATACTTATCTGTGATTTCTGTGGGTATTGATCCTATCAGTTAATGAGAAGCAGAGTCTCAGTACCCAGTTGTACAAAATCATGCGCTTACTATTAGTTTAACTTTACATTTTAACAGCTGTTACCTAAGGCAAAACAATGACTACATGTCTAATGCTTCTTTATCTATACAAACGAGAGAAATATTTTAAGTATCATTTCACTTTAAAAGAATAATTTTGAATGTATTTGTTTAGGTAATTAAATTACAGTCCATCCAAAAATGGAAAAATATTTCAATTCATGTTATATGTTTGTGCCTCTGTAGTATCATGATTCATTTTCAAAGTCATCATAACAAATACAGTATGTTAAGCTCCATTTTCATCCCTATTAGGATGATGCTAGGACATAAGAGTCTATCTCTGTGAAATAGCTATAATATATGGGGAAATGTGTTAGGATTTTTCTCTATGTCTTCATCTAGGTTTCTGTAATTTCTACTCTTTTAAATAAAGTTTTTCTTTAAAAGTCACTATGTTAGTATTTTTCCTCTTTAATTGCCAGCTTTATAAGCAATACCTCACAACATTGGGTTCTTAAAATGTCAGGTTGGTGTATTTTGATGGGTTGGTAGGTCTGTCCCACAGCTTCCTTTATCAGGGCAAATATCCAGGTATCCATGGACTGTCCTGGACCTGCCCCAACACTACCTGACTGATCCCAATGGTGATACACTTGCCCTGCCTGCGGCACACCCTTGACCCACCCTCTTGTACCAGTTCAGCCCACATAAAAACAGTGGGCCATTACCCACAAGTCCCTCTCCCCTCCTTGCCCGGGAGAGCATCTGGGAAATATTGGGGGATATACCAAAAACTCAGAGGAAAACCCCATGAAATGCCTCTTTTTATGTGTTAACTATATTTTCTGCTATATAATTTATGTAATTTAAAAAGTTCCACTGACTTAATAGAAAAAGAAGCAAAAATAATCACCATTGTTGGATGCAATGCTTTTGCATGGAATTTCAGAAGAATTGTAATAGGGGCATTATAAAAATAAAATAAAAACTCTGTGCCACTCTAGATGAGGATGCATTTGGTGATTGGACCATACACAAGAAATCCAGCTCCTTATCTATATAATAAGTCACAATATTTTCTAGAAACTATCCAAGAAAGTGGTAATTAGTTAGAGGGATCCAGAGGTGGAGTCACATCATGTAGGGGGAGGAGTTGTGTGGAATGTAGGTGGAGCTAATTGAGGAGTTGAGTGGAACTGGCCAGTAGTGGGTGGAGCCACACGAATTACTAGGCAGTCCCAGGCAAACTGGGGACTTTTATAATGTCCTTAGGAGATGTGGGAGGTACACCTGGTAGAGCTCTCAAATCATGACATTCCTGAAAAATGCAGGACAGGTGGGGACTCAGACCTTATTTGAAGCAGGTCAGGGATTTCATTTAAATTCTATGCAGATGTTAAAAACTTGGGGCTAGATTACGAGTGGAGTGCTAACAGTTACACAAGAGCGATAAGGGGTTTATTGCAGGTGTTGTTTGCACATGTCGGGTTTTTCGCTCGTATTACAAGTTGAAAGTAAATGTGATCGCTTGTGCGCAATTGAAGTTAAAGCGACACTCAAGTCAAAATAAACTTTTATGATTCAGACAGAGCAGCAGTTTTAAGACACTTTCCAATTTACTTCCATTATCACATTTTGCACAGTCTTTTTATATTCATACTTTCTGGGGAACAAGATCCTACTGAGCGCATGTGCTTTACAGGGTATACGTATACTAGTCTGTGATTGGCTGATGGAAGTCACATGATACAGGGGGCCGGTAAATGGAAGAAAAAATAAATTTATCAGAAAAAAAAATATGCACTTGTCAATTATGCAACTCTACTGCATTGAGTGGTCCTTTAACACGCATGTATATATGTGAATACATATGTAGACACAGAAAAGAGGGGGAAAGTGTACAAAACCGAAGAGGCTTCTAGTGCAGTATGTTATATAATCAATCGGTGCAGTAATAGACAAGATAAATGCCTACTCATATGTTATTATCTCAACATTATGAGGTTTGTAGAAAGCAGAGGTAAAGTTGGTTCTCCCCTCACGGCCCAAAATCTTTAAGTCACTATTGGGTGGTAGAGTCCACGAATGTGATAACTGGTTTAAAAAATTGTCCTTAGGTCGCCAATTTGTGTGCAATCATTTATACCAAAGGATCCATAAAATAAGTAAAACTTCTGTGGGGCTAAGATGCTAATGGTAAGGGGCACCAACAAACAGCTAATGCCCCCAGCAAAGAAAATGCACATTAAAAAGTTAAATCTTTGTAAATACAAACACAATACCGTCCCTGGACGACCGTGGGAATCAAATGTGAAAATTAAAGTTAAAATAAACTAACTACCTTAAAATAAATAAAAATTTACCTGTGAAACAAAATTAAAACATAAGTTTGAACTAATAAAATATCTAACATTACTTGTTTAAAAAAAATAAAAAATACAAAAAACAAAAAACCTACATTACCAAAAAAACAACAACCTAACATTACTAAAACTAATAAATCCTAACATTACAAAACCCCCCCAAAAAACTAACGCCTAGATTACACGTTTTGTCGGTAAAGACCTGCGGGGCTAACAAGCCTTTTTTTTCCAGCGCTCACTTAAGCCAACGCTGGTATTACAAGTTTTCTGAATGGCTGCGTCAGCCTCAGAAAAGTGAGCGTTGAGCAAATTTAGCTCCACTTCTCACTGTAATACCACCTTTGCTTAAGTCAGCGGTAAGCTGGCTAAAACGTGCTCATGCACGATTTCCCCATAGGAAACAATAGGGCTGAGCTGGCTTGAAAAAACCTAACACCTGCAAAAAAGCTTCTAACGCAGCCCCATTGTTTCCTATGGGGAAAGAAAAGTTATGTCTGCACCTAACACCCTAACATGAACCCCGAGTCTAAACACCCCTAATCTTACACTTATTAACCCTAATCTGCCACCCCCTCTATCGCCGACACCTAAGTTAAATTATTAACCCCTAATCTGCCGCTCCGGACACCGCCACCACCTACATTATCCCTATGAACCCCTAATCTACTGCCCCCAACATCGCCGACACCTACATTATACTTATAAACCCCTAATAAGCCGCCCCCAACGTCGCCGCCATCTAACTACACTTATTAACCCCTAATCTGCTGACCGGACATTGCCGCCACTATAATAAATGTATTAACCCCTAAACCACTCTCCTCCCGCCTCCCAAACACTATAGTACATTTTATTAACCCCTAATCTGCCCCCCCCAATGTCACCGCCACCTACCTACAATTATTAACCCCTAATCTCCCACCCCCAACGTCACCACTACTATAATAAAGTTATTAACCCCTAAACCTAAGTCTAACCCTAACCCTAACACCCCCCTAAGTTAAATATAATTTAAATAAATCTAAATAAAATTACTATCATTAAATAAATTAATCCTATTTAAAACTAAATACTTACCTATAAAATAAACCATAAGATAGCTACAATATAATTTAATAATTACATTGTAGCTATTTTAGGATTTATATTTATTTTACAGGCAACTTTGAATTTATTTTAACTAGGTACAATAGCTATTAAATAGTTAATAACTATTTAATAGCTACCTAGTTAAAATAATTACAAAATTACCTGTAAAATAAATCCTAACCTAAGTTACAAGTACACCTAACACTACACTATCAATAAATTAATTAAATGAATTGAAAAAAAACCGAACGGTTTGAAACGGACCGGCAGAAGTCTTCATCCAATCGGGGCAGAAGAGGTCCTCCATCCAGCAGAAGTCTTCGTCCAAGCGGCATCTTCAATCAATCGGAGCGGAGCGGGTCCATCTTCTATCCAGTCGACGTGGAGCCATCCTCTTCTTCCGATGTCCTAATGAAGAATGAAGGTTCCTTTAAATGACATCATCCAAGATGGCGTCCCTCAAATTCAGCCAATAGAATGCAAGGTCAATTCAATTGGCTGATCCAATCAGCCAATCGGATTGAACTTCAATAATTGTACTTAATAATTAATTTAATTGTAGGTAGGTTAATAATTGTAGGTAGATGGCAGATTAGGGGTTAATACAATTTATTATATTGTTTGCGAGGCGGGAGTGCGGCGGTTGAGGGGTTAATACATTTATTATAGTGGCGGCGATGTCCGGTCGGCAGATTAGGGGTTAATAAGTGTAGGTAGGTAGCGGCGACATTGGGGGGGGGCAGATTAGGGGTAATAAATATAATGTAGGTGTCGGCAATGTTAGGGGCAGCAGATTAGGGGGTCATAGGGATAATGTAGGTGGCGGCGATGTCCAGTCGGCAGATTAGGGGTTAAATAATTTTATTATAGTGTTTGTGAGGTGGGGGGCCTCGGTTTAGGGGTTCATAGGTACTTTATAGGTGTTAGTGCACTTTGTAGCACTGTAGTTAAGAGCTTTATGTTCCGGCGTTAGCCCATACAACTCTTAACTACTGACTTTTATATGCGGTAGGTGTCTTGGAGGTAGAGGCTCTACCGCTCACTTTCTCCAAGACTTGTAATACCAGCGTTAGCCAAATCCCATTAAAAAGATAGGATACACAATTGACGTAACGGGATTTGCGGTAGCCTCGAGTCGCGGAAGAAAAGTGAACGGTGAGCCTGTACCTGCCAAACTTGTAATACCAGCGTTAGATAAAAAGCAGCGTTGGGACCTCTCAACGCTGCTTTTTAAGGCTAACGCAAAACTCGTAATCTCGCCGTAACTGTTCAGAAAAACACTAAAATGACAAAAATAAAAAAGCTACCATTACAAAAAATAACACACAAAATTATTCCAAATAAAAAAAAATGTTTTCTATTCTAATACCCCACAAATTCAGCTCTTTTTAAGACCCAAAAAAATAAAAATCCCTAATCTTTATTTTTTTTATTTTTTTTATTTTGGATTATTTTTTTGTTATTTTTTTTAATGGTAGTTTTTATTTTTTTGGTAATGTTAGGATTTATTATTTTTAGTAATGTTACACTTTTTTTTTGGTAATGTAGGTTTTTTATTTCTTTTTAAACAAGTAATGTTAGGTATTTCATTAGTTTAAGCTTAGGTTTTAATTTTGTTTCACAGGTAAGTTTTTATTTATTTTAAGGTAGTTTATTTTAACTTTAATTTAGGTGTACATTGTAACGTTAGGGGTTGTTAGGTTTAGGGGTTAATAGTTTAATGTAGGTAGTTGTGATGTGGGGGGTGGCAGTTTGTAGGGGTGAATAGGTTTATTTAGTAGTTGGGATGTAGGGGATGGCAGTCTAGGGGTTAATAGTTTATTTTGGTACTTTGCGTTGTGGGGGGATGGAGGTTTAGGGGTTAACAGGTTTATTTAGGTGTTTGCATTGTGGGGGGATGGTGGTTTAGGGGTTTATAACTTTTATTAGTGATTGCGATTTGGGGATGGCGGTTTAGGAGTTAATAACTTTTATCAGTGATTGCAATGTGGGGGAGTTTAAAGTTTTTTAATGGCGTTTTGACGTGTCGGTTTATTCATTTCTTTTGGTTTCGATTTTTACATGTGAATTTAACATAACAACTATAATTACTCTTTATTATTTAGTTACCTGTGCACTATACTGGCATAAGTTACTGTCGACGCCAGAAAGGTGTAGTTGTGCACATTTCTGAACCTCGCCAGTTTTTCTGACTTATGCCAGTATATCATATTGCGGTGTGTCTTATGTGATTCAACCGATGTGCGAGGTAAACTTACGGGCGATGTGAGTTTCAGCTGTTGCACTAAAATATACGCAACATATGTGATTGCGTCCCTTGTGTCATCCTTGCTTCTAATCCAATTGTTTGCGGGCGCGCAATAAATAACCAGCCAATACAAGTTAATGCTACCGCAAGCTCGCTGTAGCAATTAGCGCTTATAAAATCAGATCAGATCTCTGGTTAATTATATAAATGTGCCCCAAATGCCCCCAAAATTCAGTGGTGTGTATTTTATTAAAATTGTAGCATTTTTATTTTTTAAAAGTCCTATAGGAAAGGCTATGGTACTGGTAGATTATGGAAACCCTTTCAGTTATGACAGTAGTATTCATTTAGTTACGGCAATTATTTATGGTATCTATCAATTAGAAATACCCTACGCATACCCCACAGTAGATTATCACAACTGCCTAAAAAAGAATTAAAGAGCTTGGCAGCAACTCAATAGCCACTTATCCAATTGCAAGAGATAAGAACAGCTGTGAAGACATATGGTAAAGGTAAACACAAAGATATCCAACCGCTGTAAGCAAATGAAAAACCGGAAGTTACATCACAACCAATGAGAGGCTTAGAAAAACGGAACAACCGAAACCGGACAAATAACATTCAAATATTTACACAAGCCGATCAATAAATCACAACAGCTAAGTAAGACTAAGAGTAGTTTGACTAGCATATTAATAAATAAAAATAATTAATAATTAATAAAAAAGAAAAAAGAAACTGCTGTCATTAAATCAACGTCACTTCCAGTCCATGGAGGACCTAAGGATTTGCGCCCAAATTTATGCAAGTAGAAGAGTATAAAAGGCCACCAGTAGCAGATAATCTTCAGTCTTGAAAAAGGCCTAGTTTTTAAGGCCGAAACGCGTTGACTCTGAACTGGTAAATTCAATTTCAGCACAACTTTTAAAGACAATCTGCATGATTTGATTTATTTTTCACAGGATAACCCTTGATCCACGGTACACATCCTAAGGATATCTGGAGAATTGGGGACATCGCTTAGATTCTCACCACCAGGAATACAAGTTGGTCACACTGATTTGACTATATTTTTGAACCTCGACTTGACTATTTTTTTTTAACACTATTTTTACTGTGCACATTTCAAAACATCACAGTATTTTGCTTTTTACTTTTTGTTTTTGCTTTTTTAGTTTCGTTTTTACTTTTTTTATGCAATTTTGGTACCAATATTTAGATTTTTTCATCACCAAAACCACTCTATTCACCAACTAAGATATATTGTTGTATTTTAACTGTTGCTTCACTAAGAGAAACACCCCCAAATTTAAGAAGGAAATTACAATCCACCACATTTGTAGAATACATTGCCCAAACCCAGGCATGATCTGACAACTCATAAACATTGGTTTTCAAACAAAATAAGACATATCAGCTTTTTATTGTATACATGGATCCATGTTCCAACATGTTTTAACTGTTTATAAGTTTTATAAATATTTAATATCTGTCTGTTGATGTAATAAACAATTTTTAAAGTACCTAAAGTTGAGAATTAAATAGAACAATTAATACAGATAGACTCTCTACCAGTACCATAGCCTTTTCTATAGGACTTGGCACTCTGTGCACACTTAGGCCTAGATTTAGAGTTGGGCGGTAGCCGTCAAAACCATCGTTAGAGGCTCCTAACGCTGGTTTTTACCGCCCTCTGGTATTTGGAGTCAGTCATTAAAGGGTCTAACGCTCACTTTTCAGCCGCAACTTTTCCATACCGCAGATCCCCTTACGTCAATTGCGTATCCTATCTTTTCAATGGGATCTTTCTAACTCCGGTATTTAGAGTCTTGGCTGAAGTGAGCGTTAGAAATCTAACGACAAAACTCCAGCCGCAGAAAAAAGTCAGTAGTTAAGAGCTTTCTGTGCTAACGCCGGTTTATAAAGCTCTTAACTACTGTGCTCTAAAGTACACTAACACACATAAACTACCTATGTACCCCTAAACCGAGGCCCCCCCACATCGCCGCCACTCGATTAAATTTTTATAACCCCTAATCTGCCGACCGCCACCTACGTTATACTTATGTACCCCTAATCTGCTGCCCCTAACACCGCCGACCCCTATATTATATTTATTAACCCCTAACCTGCCCCCCACAACGTCGCCGCCAGCTACCTACAATAATTAACCCCTAATCTGCCGACCGCAAAGCGCCGCTACTTACGTTATCCTTATGTACCCCTAATCTGCTGCCCCTAACACCGCCGACCCCTATATTATATTTATTAGCCCCTAATCTGCCCCCCTCAATGTCGCCTCCACCTGCCTACACTTATTAACCCCTAATCTGCCGAGCGGATCTCACCGCTACTATAATAAAGTTATTAACCCCTAATCCGCCTCACTCCCGCCTCAATAACCCTATAATAAATAGTATTAACCCCTAATCTGCCCTCCCTAACATCGCCGACACCTAACTTCAATTATTAACCCCTAATCTGCCGACCGAATCTCGCCACTACTGTAATAAATGGATTAACCCCTAAAGCTAAGTCTAACCCTAACCCTAACACCCCCCTAAATTAAATATAATTTAAATCTAACAAAATAAATTAACTCTTATTAAATAAATTATTCCTATTTAAAGCTAAATACTTACCTGTAAAATAAACCCTAATATAGCTACAATATAAATTATAATTATATTATAGCTATTTTAGGATTTATATTTATTTTACAGGTAACTTTGTATTTATTTTAACCAGGTACAATAGCTATTAAATAGTTAAGAACTATTTAATAGCTAAAATAGTTAAAATAATTACAAAATTACCTCTTAAATAAATCCTAACCTAAGTTACAATTAAACCTAACACTACACTATCAATAAATTAATTAAATAAAATACCTACAATTACCTACAATTAAACCTAACACTACACTATCAATAAATTAATTAAATACAATATCTACAAATAAATACAATGAAATAAACTAACTAAAGTACAAAAAAAAAAGAACTAAGTTACAAAAAATAAAAAAATATTTACAAACATCAGAAAAATATTACAACAATTTTAAACTAATTACACCTACTCTAAGCCTCCTAATAAAATAACAAAGACCCCCAAAATAAAAAAATGCCCTACCCTATTCTAAATTACAAAAGTTCAAAGCTCTTTTACCTTACCAGCCCTGAACAAGGCCCTTTGCGGGGCATGCCCCAAAGAATTCAGCTCTTTTGCCTGTAAAAAAGACACATACAATACCCCCCCCCAAAATTACAACCCACCACCCACATACCCCTAATCTAACCCAAACCCCCCTTAAATAAACCTAACACTAAGCCCCTGAAGATCTTCCTACCTTATCTTCACCATACCAGGTTCACCGATCGATCCAGAAGAGCTCCTCCAATGTCTTGATCCAAGCCCAAGCGGGGGGCTGAAGATGTCCATGATCCGGCTGAAGTCTTCATCCAAGCGGGAGCTGAAGAGGTCCATGATCCGGCTGAAGTCTTCATCCAAGCGGGAGCTGAAGAGGTCCATGATCCGGCTGAAGTCTTCTATCAACGGCATCTTCAATCTTCTTTCGTCCGGATCCATGTAGTTCATCCCGCCGACGCGGAATATCCATCTTCACCGACGACTTTCCGACGAATGACGGTTCCTTTAAGGGACGTCATCCAAGATGGCGTCCCTCGAATTCCGATTGGCTGATAGGATTCTATCAGCCAATCGGAATTAAGGTAGAAAAATTCTGATTGGCTGATCGGAACAGCCAATAGAATGCAAGCTCAATCTGATTGGCTGATTGAATCAGCCAATCGGATTGAACTTGATTCTGATTGGCTGATTCCATTAGCCAATCAGAATTTTCCTACCTTAATTCCGATTGGCTGATAGAATCCTATCAGCCAATCGGAATTCGAGGGACGCCATCTTGGATGACGTCCCTTAAAGGAACCGTCATTCGTCGGAAAGTCGTCGGAAGAAGATGGATGTTCCGCGTCGGCGGGATGAACTACATGGATCCGGAAGAAAGAAGATTGAAGATGCCGTTGATAGAAGACTTCAGCCGGATCATGGACCTCTTCAGCTCCCGCTTGGATGAAGACTTCAGCCGGATCATGGACATCTTCAGCCCCCCGCTTGGGCTTGGATCAAGACATCGGAGGAGCTCTTCTGGATCGATCGGTGAACCTGTTCAGGGCTGGTAAGGTAAAAGAGCTTTGAACTTTTGTCATTTAGAATAGGGTAGGGCATTTTTTTATTTTGGGGGGCTTTGTTATTTTATTAGGGGGTTTAGAGTAGGTGTAATTAGTTTAAAATTGTTGTAATATTTTTCTAATGTTTGTAAATATTTTTTTATTTTTTGTAACTTAGTTCTTTTTTATTTTTTGTACTTTAGTTAGTTTATTTCATTGTATTTATTTGTAGGTATTGTATTTAAATAATTTATTGATAGTGTAGTGTTAGGTTTAATTGTAGGTAATTGTAGGTATTGTATTTAATTAATTTATTGATAGTGTAGTGTTAGGTTTAATTGTAACTTAGGTTAGGATTTATTTTACAGGTAATTTTGTAATTATTTTAACTAGGTAACTATTAAATAGTTCTTAACTATTTAATAGCTATTGTACCTGGTTAAAATAAATACAAAGTTACCTGTAAAATAAATATAAATCCAAAAATAGCTAAGATATAATTATAATTTATATTGTAGCTATATTAGGATTTATTTTACAGGTAAGTATTTAGCTTTAAATAGGAATAATTTATTTAATAAGAGTAAATTTATTTTGTTAGATTTAAATTATATTTAACTTAGGGGGGTGTTAGTGTTAGGGTTAGACTTAGCTTTAGGGGTTAATACATTTATTAGAATAGCGGTGAGCTCCAGTCGGCAGATTTGGGGTTAATGTTTGAAGTTAGGTGTCGGCGATGTTAGGGAGGGCAGATTAGGGGTTAATACTATTTATTATAGGGTTATTGAGGCGGGAGTGAGGCGGATTAGGGGTTAATAACTTTATTATAATAGCGGTGCGGTCCGCTCGGCAGATTAGGGGTTAATAAGTTTAGGCAGGTGGAGGCGACGTTGTGGGGGGCAGATTAGGGGTTAATAAATATAATATAGGGGTCGGCGGTGTTAGGGGCAGCAGATTAGGGGTACATAGGGATAATGTAAGTGGCGGCGGTTTACGGAGCGGCAGATTAGGGGTTAAAAAAAATATGCAGGTGTCAGCGATAGCGGGGGCGGCAGAATAGGGGTTAATAAGTGTAAGGTTAGGGGTATTTAGACTCGGGGTACATGTTAGAGTGTTAGGTGCAGACGTAGGAAGTGTTTCCCCATAGCAAACAATGGGGCTGCGTTAGGAGCTGAACGCGGCTTTTTTGCAGGTGTTAGGTTTTTTTTCAGCTCAAACAGCCCCATTGTTTCCTATGGGTTTTTGAAGCTGGCCGCGTCCGTAAGCACCGCTGGTATCGAGAGTTGAAGTTGCGGTAAATATGCTATACGCTCCTTTTTTGGAGCCTAACGCAGCCATTCTGTGAACTCTCAATACCAGCGGTATTTAAAAGGTGCGGCCAGAAAAAAGCCAGCGTAGCTAACGCACCCCTTTGGCCGCAGAACTCTAAATCTAGGCGTTACTTTATTAACTCTTCCCCTTGGTTAAACTAGGTAGCCAACGTTCAGAGCTAAGGTACATTTCTGGGCGCTTGGTCCAATCCCCTCAAACTAATAAAATAATTGCACCAGGCATTTTTTGGGGGGCTAAAGTTGGCAGGTGTGCAATGTTAGAAAAGATAGGGCACAGAAAAGTGCCTTTACATAGCAGTCTATAATAACTGTGTGCTCCCAGTAAATATATATGTATATGATGATATACATATATATTTATGTTTTAATATCTGTATATATACACATATAAACAAATAAATATATTTGTATATAGTCATATACATATATATATCTTTACACTTTGATGCCCATCGCTGCATGACTTATCCCCTTTGCTGCGCTAGTTCTCATGGCGTGTCTCACGGCATGAGAACGAGGATCCCATTGGAACCTATGGAAGTGCGCTGTCGTGAGCGCAATGCTTCCCAGCAATGGAAACACGAGCTTGCGTTTGCATTGCTCTAATCTTGTAATACCAGCGCACATTAGCCTGCTCTGGTATTATTCAGTGGAGTGCAAATATCACTTTCACAAAAGATATATTATGCGCTCCACTTGTAATCTGGCTCTAAGTGTGTTTGTATTTACAGACTTTTAACTTATGTGCATTTTCTTTGTTCAGGCCATTAGATGTTTGTTGAGTTCATATTTTCATGTTGGTTTAGCACACTTAAGAATATGTGACCATGTTTTTTTCCCTCTACTTTTTTGATTCATTGGGGCCGAATTATCAATGTCCGCTGCACATCAATAAATGCTGACAGCATACGCTGCCTGCATTTCTCATTGCACAAGAATTTCTAGTGAAATGCTTGTGCAATGCAGCCCCCTGCACATTCTCAGCCAATCGGCCGCTAGCAGGGGGTGTCAATTAACCTGATCGTATCCGATCGGGGTGATTGCTGTCGGCCACCTCAGAGGTGGCGGACGAGTTAAATAGCAGACTTAAATGGGGGAATATTGTAAGTTTGGCTTTTTGTACTGGTAGGGTTAGCACACAAACAAAAACAGTTTACTTTCAACTCATGATACGAGTGCAACCTGATGCGTCCAAAAAGCTGACTTCTAGCGCAGTTAACGCGCAAGCAGGATCATTAAATATCGCTCCAATTGTAACCTGGCCCTTAGTAAGAAAACAGGAAAAAAGATTTTGCTTGAAAATAAAATGATCGGATAAAACAGAGCAGTTTATTTTTTCCAGTGGAACATCTCTTTAAATAATTCAGCATTCGGATCTTGGTCCCATCTAACTTTCGTAGCAGATCTGCACAGCTTGAAGCAAATTCACAGCTTAATGCGTGATGTTCACACACAAATTAAATACAGTGATTGTTTTATCACATTAATGACTTTTTTAGCCCCATGGGGAAGAACCTGTTTCTATCTGATAATGACAGTTAGCAGTAGTGAAATATTTAGATGTGATTAAACCTGCCAGATTTTCTTGCCACTTCTTTGAGAATATTCACATTACATAAATGGTACCAGTTAGTACGTGCCCACAGACATATCAAGCCTGTTTTTATAGCAGTTTTCTAAGAATTGTAAAGGCTCATTATTCATCTATTTTCTTCTTTTAACCCCTTACTGGAGCTATCTTCATACTGGGCACTGTATTGGTGTATTGGTACACTCTGTGGCAGAAGCGTTGCTCATTCCCAGATCATTGACATTGGAAGTTTTGTGACAGCTTAATTGTGCACTTAGGGTTAGTGTGCATAACACAAAGTAGTAGCTTTACATGTATTATATATTTGGCCATTTTACGACTTAGAAATTTGACTTTTTCCTATTTTTAATATTGAGAGGACTACTAACTTTTTACCTCTGGGCTAGTAGCTTTTAACCCCTGACTAGTAAACCACAGTGATACTTTTCCACCCTTGTGTATGTATATATATATATATATATATATATATATATATATATATACAGTATCTCACATTTTTGTAAATATTTTATTATATCTTTTCATGTGACAACACTGAAGAAATGACACTTTGCTACAATGTAAAGTAATGAGTGTACAGCTTGTATAACAGTGTAAATTTGCTGTCCCCTCAAAATAACTCAACACACAGCCATTAATATCTAAACCGTTGGCAACAAAAGTGAGTACACCCCTAAGTAGAAATGTCCAAATTGGGCCCAATTAGCCATTTTCCCTCCCCAGTGTCCTGTGACTCGTTAGTGTTACAAGGTCCCAGGTGTGAATGGGGAACAGGTGTGCTTAATTTGGTGTTTTCACTCTCACACTCTCTCATACTGGTCACTGGAAGGTCAGCATGGCACCTCATGGCAAAGAACTCTCTGAGGATCTGCAAAAAAAATAATTGTTGCTCTACATAAAGATGACCTAGGCTACAAGGAGATTGCTAAGACCCTGAAACTGAGCTGCAGCATGGTGGGCAAGACCAAACAGCGGTTTCACAAGACAGGTTCCACTCAGAACAGGCCTCTCCATGGTCGACCAAAGAAGTTGAGTGCATGTGCTCAGCGTCATATCCAGAGATTGTCTTTGGGAAATAGACATATGAGAGCTGCCAGCATTGCTGAGGGAATGAAGGGGTGGGGGGTCAGCCTTTCAGAGTTCAAACCATACGCCGCACACCGCATCAAATGATGCATGATGCACAAGAAAGCCTGCAAACAATTTGCTGAATACAAGCAGACTAAGCGCATGGATTACTGGAATCATGTCCTGTGGTCCGATGAGACCAAAATAAACTTATTTGGTTCAGATGGTGTCAACTGTGTGTGGTGGCAACCAGGTGAGGAGTACAAAGACAAGTGTGTCTTGCCTACAGTCAAGCATGGTGGTGGGAGTGTCATGGTCTGGGCCTGCATGAGTGCAACAGTTCATAGAGGGAACCATAAATGCCAACATGTACTGTGACATACTGAAGCAGAGCATGATCACCTATCTTCGGAGACTGGGCCGCAGGGCAGTATTCCAACATGATAATGACCCCTAACACACCTCCAAGATGACCACTGCCTTGCTAAAGAAGCTGAGGGTAAAGGTGATGGACTAGCCAAGCATGTCTCCAGACCTAAACCCTATTGAGCATCTGTGAGGCATCCTCAAATAGAAGGTGGGGGATCGCAAGGTCTCTAACATCCACCAGTTCCATAATGTCATCGTGGAGGAGTGGAAGAGGACTCCAGTGGTAAGTGTTGAACTCCATGCCCAAGAGGGTTAAGGCAGTGCTGGAAAATAATGGTGGCCACATAAAATATTGACACTTTGGGCCCAATTTGGACATTTCCACTTAAGTGTGTATTCACTTTTGTTGTCAACGGTTTAGATATTAATGGCTGTGTGTTGAGTTATTTTGAGGGGACAGCAAATTTACACTGTTATACAGGCTATAAATTTTAATATCGGATACATTTTTCGTTCCAAATATTCAGGGAAATTCGTTCCCCCTGAAAATTTGGTGGCTGCACATTTGAATTTGGTAGCTGCACATTTGAATTTGGTGGCTGCACATTTGGGTATTCATTTAGTTTAAAATAAAACAAATATTTAATTTTTGTTAAACATTTACATTTGTTTTCATTAAAATTAATGTAAATGTTTCAGCTACAGGTGAAAAAGGTTCACCTGTAGCTACAATACTTACCTTAATATACTCTGGAGAGCATGGGGAGCGCACTAAGCTAAGTATTAATCTTTTAAAAAAACAACAAAGTAAATGTATGATAACTGATGATTTTCTTCAGTATTTTTTCGTTTTCCTTCAGTATTCCTTGGTGCATTCATTCGGATATTCATTTTGTTAAAATCTGATTTTCATGATGAATGTGCATTCGTCCGAAAACAAATGCACATCTCTAATTTTATATATAATGGCCCCTAGTTATCAAGCCGTCAACCTCAAATATGCTGGAATTCCGCAGCATATTTGTGGCGAGGCTGATTCGCCTTAGTTATCAAGCCCTGCTGCCCGGCAAAAGTAGAATTTTGTGACATAAGCTTCGATCCGCCGGACTCAGTCCGACACAGATCGATTCTTACGTCACTCCAGATGTTCCGCACACAAGTTCGGCACAATCTGACTACTTTTGCTACTTATCCAATGACTAGCAGGAACGCTCTGCACTTTTCCGGCCAAGCGTACCTGGTTTTCAATCCGCCGCCATGGAGGCGACGGATCACATAGGAATCAATGGGAGTCTGACCATAGCGAAAGTTCATGTTCGCTGCTGCCCGATATCCCATTGATTCCTGAGGGAGATGTCTGCACCTAACACCCTAACATGTACCCCGAGTCTAAACACCCCTAATCTGTCCCCCCTACACCGCCGCAACTCTAATTATTACCCCCTAAACCGCCGCTCCCGGAGCCCACCGCCACTCTAATAAACGTATTAACCTCTAAACCACCGCTCCTAGACCCCACAGCAACTATAATAAATGTATTAACCCCTAAACTGCCGCTCCCGGAGCCCACTGCCACCTACATTATACCTAGTAACCCCTATCCTGCCCCCCTATACCGCCGCCACCTATAATAAATGTATTAACCCTTATCCTGCCGATCCCGGACCCCCCTCAACTAAATAAATTGTTTAACTCCTAAACCGCCGCTCCCGGACCCTACCGCCACCTATATTAAACTTATTAACCCCTAAACTGCCCCCCCCTACACTGTCGCCACCTATAATAAATTTATTAACCCCTATCCTGCCCCCCCTACACCATCGCCACCTATAATAAATTTATTAACCCCTATCCTGCCCCCCCTACACCGTTGCCACTATAGTAAAATTATTAACCCCTAAACCTAAGTCTAACCCTAACCCTAACACCCCCCTAACTAAAATATTAATTAAATACATCTAAATAAATATTATTCTTATTAACTAAATTAATCCTATTTAAAACTAAATACTTACCTATAAAATAAACCCTAATATAGCTACAATATAACTAATAATTATATTGTAGCTATTTTAGGATTTATTTTTATTTTACAGGCAAATTTCAATTTATTTTAACTAGGTGCAATAGCTATTAAATAGTTATGAACTATTTAATAGCTACCTAGTTAAAATAAAGACAAATTTACCTGTAAAATAAATCTTAACCTAAGTTACAATTACACCTAACACTACACTATCATTAACTAAATTATTCCTATTTAAAACTAAATGCTTACCTGTAAAATAAACCCTAAGATAGCTACAATGTAATTAATAATTACATTGTAGCTATTTTAGGATTTATATTTATTTTACAGGTAACTTTGTATTTATTTTAGCTAGTTAGAATATTTATTAAATAGTTATTAACTATTTAATAACTACCTAGCTAAAAGAAATACAAAATTACCTGTAAAATAAATCCTAACCTAAGATACAATTAAACCTAACACTACACTATCATTAAATTAATTAAATAAATTAGCTACAAATAACTACAATTAAATACAATTAAATAAACTAACTAAAGTACAAAAATAAAAAAAACTAAGTTACAAAAAATAAAAAAAACTAAGTTACAAACATTTAAAATATATTACAACAATTTTAAGTTACTTACACCTAATCTAAGCCCCGTAATAAAATAACAAAGCCCCCCAAAATAAAAAAAATGCCCTACCCTATTCTAAATTACGAAAGTTAACAGCTCTATTACCTTACTAGCCCTTAGAAGGGCCTTTTGCGGGGCATGCCCCAAAGTATTCAGATCTTTTGCCTGTTAAAAAAAAATACAACCCCCCCAACATTAAAACCCACCACCCAAATACCCCTACTCTAACCAAAACCCCCCTTACATAAACCTGACACTACCCCCCTGAAGATCATCCTACCTTTAGCCGTCTTCAGCCAGCCGACCACCGATGGAACAGAAGAGGACATCCGCAGAGGCCAAAGTCATAGAATCCTATCAGCCAATTGGAATTTGAGGGACGCCATCTTGGATGACGTCACTTAAAGGAACCGTCATTCGTCGGGAAGTCGTTGGTGGAAGAAGATGGCTCCGCGTCTCCTCGTCTGAAGATGGCTCCGCTCCGCACCGGATGGATGAAGATTGAAGACGCCGCCTGGATGATGTCTTCAATCGTATGGAAGACTTCTTCAGCGCCCCTTGGATGATGACTTCAATCGGATGGAAGACTTCTTCAGCGCCCCTTAGATGATGAATTCGGCCGCTGCGGATGTCCTCTTCTGTTCCATCGGTGGTCGGCTGGCTGAAGACGGCTCAAGGTAGGATGATCTTCAGGGGGTAGTGTTAGGTTTATTTAAGGGGGGTTTGGGTTAGAGTAGGGGTATGTGGGTGGTGGGTTTTAATGTTGGGGGGGTTGTATTTTTTTTAACAGGCAAAAGAGCTGAATACTTTGGGGCCTTCCCCCGCAAAAGGCTCTTTTAAGGGCTGGTAAGGTAATAGAGCTGTTAACTTTCATAATTTAGAATAGGGTAGGGCATTTTTTATTTTGGGGGCTTTGTTATTTTATTAGGGGGCTTAGATTAGGTGTAAGTAGCTTAAAATTGTTGTAATATTTTTTAAATGTTTGTAACTTTTTATTTTTTGTAACTTAGTTTTTTTTATTTTTTGTACTTTAGTTAGTTTATTTATATTTATATTTAATTGTAGTTATTTGTAGCTAATTTATTTAATTAATTTAATGATAGTGTAGTGTTAGGTTTAATTGTAACTTAGGTTAGGATTTATTTTACAGGTAATTTTGTATTTCTTTTAGCTAGGTAGTTATTAAATAGTTAATAACTATTTAATAACTATTCTAACTAGCTAAAATAAATGCAAAGTTACCTGTAAAATAAATATAAATCCTAAAATAGCTACAATGTAATTATTAATTACATTGTAGCTATCTTAGGGTTTATTTTACAGGTAAGTATTTAGTTTTAAATAGGATTAATTTAGTTAATAAGAGTTATAATATTTATATGTATTTATTTAATATTTAAGTTAGGGGGGTGTTAGGGTTAGACTTAGGTTTAGGGGTTAATAATTTTATTTTAATGGCGGCGGTGTAGGGGGGGCAGGATAGGGGTTAATACATTTATTATAGGTGGCGACGGTATTGGGGGGGCAGATTAGGGGTTAATAAGTTTAATATAGGTGGCGGCGGTCCGGGAGCGGCAGGATAGGGGTTAAAAAATTTAGTATAGGTGGCAGTGGTATAGGGGGGGCAGGATAAGGGTTACTAGGTATAATGTAGGTGGCGGTGGGCTCCGGGAGTGGCGGTTTAGGGGTTAATACATTTATTATAGTTGCGGCGGGGTCTAGGAGCGGCGGTTTAGGGGTTAATAAATTTATTTAGTTGCGGGGGGCTCCGGGGGCGCCGGTATAGGGGGGTAGAACAGTGTAGTTTAGTGTGGGTGCTTAGTGACAGCTTATCAATAAAGCTGTAGAAAAGCCGAAGAGCAGCGAGATCGGATGAGTGATAACTATCACAGTACGCTGTTCATCTCCCCGTACTTGGTGCGCAGCTTTTTGACAGCTTTTTTGATAACTTTGGCGAGATTATTCAGGTCAGCGGCGGCGATGGTAGGTGAGCTTAGGCGGGAGTATTGGGCTGGCGAAGGCAGGTAAGTAGACACGTTGATAACTAGGCCTCACTGTACATATGAGAAAAAAAGGAAGAGAAATTTTTCTATTTGCAATGTGTATAATGTCAATTGTATATATGCAAAAAAGTCTCTCCTGTTGTATTTCAGTGGCTGTGAATCTGATGTGAATCTGATGTATCCACTATCACTAGTGGACAGAGGGAGAAATAGAAGTAGGCAGACCAGAAACAGTGCTCAGAAGAGGGAGAGAAAAAAGAGAATACAAAAACTTATGGTGTAGTATTTTCACAAGTATCAATCTAAATTTGAAACCTAAATTCCATTACTTACTGATCATCAGTTAGTAATGGGATTTTGATGGGAGGTGACGGTTCATCACTGTGGAAGGCATTAAAACACTCACAACTGGCTATTCCACTGTGCAATCCGTTTTGGACTTATATGAAGGAGTTTTTATTTTGTGAGTTTTTTGAGTTCAATAAATGATCAACTCTTTTACCTAAATGGATTGAAGGTGTGTTTGTTATGGCAAGGAAGTTACCATACTCCAAAAGGCTAATGCAAGCATAAGAAAATATAATCTTTATCACAGATAGGGATATATATCCCTCTGTGTGCAATCCATACCTCACATGTTTGAGGTATAAATAAGCGAGCAAGTTTTCAATTATACGTTTCAAATTTAGATTGATACTTGTGAAAATACTGCACCCTAAGTTTTTGTATTCTCTTTTTTTCTCTCCCTTCTCTTACTTCAATACATATATATGTTATGTAACTTTTACATTGTGTATAAAAATGCACAAATGAAAATCTCAGTCTCTGTATTATGTGTATGTGTACAGCTGTGAAAAATCTGGCAACATTACTGATCTGTGAATGCTCACCACTTCTGTCAAAGGCCCCGATGATCGAAAGTGTTAGCTAAAATATTTCAAGCACCCGACATAGTTGCTAACAAGGGGTATTGCAGAGAGGCGTTTACTATACATGCCATTTGTCGACGATACTGCCGATATATAACTCACAGCATATTGGCGATGCATAGGGATTGGCAGAGAGGTGCGGCAGATGAAGAGCAACGTGTAAGGAAGATTAGCCTGGAAGAGACATTCATTATGGATTGTAAAGGAGCTAGGCTAGGGAGACCAGAGAGGATGGAGTCACAGTAGTCAAGGCGGGAAAGGATGAGAGAGTGGATTAAAATCTTAGTTGTGTCTTGTGTAAGGAAGTGTGTCTGATTTTAGCGATGTTTTTAAGGTGGAAGTGGCAGGCTTTAGCCAAGGACTAAATGTGAGGAGTGAAAGAAAGATCTGAGTCAAGTGTGACCCCAAGACATCTGGCATGTGAGGTTGGGGTAATGATGGAGTTATCAACAGTTATAGAGACATGGGGTGTGGAGATTTTGGAAGAAGGGTGGAAAATAAGGAGCTCAGTTTTAGAGAGATTTAGCTTGAGGTAGTGAAAGGACATCCAAGATGAGATATGAGAGAGACAGTTAGTGACACGGGTTAGCAAGGAAGAAGATAGTTCTGGTGCAGAGAGGTAGATTTTGGTATCGTCGGCATACAAATGAAGGTGAAACCCGTGGGACTTTATTAAGGAACCTAGTGAGGACGTGTAGATTGAGAAGAGAAGGGGACAGAGCCTTGCGGTACCCCAACAGAAAGAGGTGACAGGGGAGAGGATGCCCCAGAGAAGGCTAAACTAAAGGTATGGTTAGACACATAGGAAGAGAACCAAGAGAGAGCTGTGTTGCAGATGCCTAAGCATAGGAGGGTATGGAGCAAAAGAGGGTGGTCAACAGTATCAAAGGCTGCAGACAGATCAAGGAGGATAAGTAGAGAGAAGTGGACTTTGGATTTTGCTGTAAGTAAGTGTAAGAAATCACTTGTTTATGTGACAATTCTTTACTTATCTTTAGTACTTTAGAAGTAGAACTGTGGTAATATGTTAATGTAACAAACTGGGAAATATGCTTGCTAGTAAGGAAGCATATAATCCTAATCTGTATTTATATTGCCTCAATAAGCTTCCAATATCAAAGAGTAATGAATACAGGAATGCTTTAGAGGCAGAACAAAGGATATATATTTCTCAAGACAGGAGCAGTAACTAGTTAAGGAAAATACCCTGATTAGTACTCATAGCATGTTTAATATGGCACACTGCAGGTGAGGAGTTAATATAACCATTTAGTAATGGTAGTGCTAGTAGCTTGCTGGCAGATTTATACAGTGTAACACATAGAGGAATGTCAATATTATGGCAAGCTTAAATATGGAAGTAGTGAGAGTAGCAGACTTAGAACACTACAAGTAAAAGCTTATACGGAACCTGATAACCTCATGTGACGCTATACTTGTTGCAAGCTGAAGGCACTGTGAGTGCTTGAGATCCGGAAGGCTGTGTCAGAGCAGCTGGAAGTCTGTGCACGCTGTGAAGTTGGAACGCTGCCAGGCCTGAGCAGCGTGTGAGGAGTGAATGGCTTGCAGTGACGTCAGAGGAAGCCAGGTAGGAAGACAACAAGCAGCGCTTTTGCCAAGGTGTGCAAGTGAAGTAGTTTAAATGCAGCCGAGTACTTTCTTTCACCAGGATACAAGCTGGAGTTGTGAGTTAATCACTTCAATAAACCAGCAAAGAGTAATTAGACAGTGCAGGCTTTATAGGCAGGAGGAGACAATGTTAAGGTGGTATAGGCTTGATATGGCAAAGTATATATTAAGGTGGAATGTGTAAGATAGGACCATGACATACTCCCCCCCCAAGGAAACATCAAAGAGGTTTCAGGGAGAAGGACGATCCGGATGCCTCCGATGAAACAAAGAGACCAACCTATCTGCAGAGAGATTCGAAGCGGGTTCCCAAGAGTCCTCCGAAGAGTCGTACCCAGACCAATGAACCAGATACTGCAGTTCACCATGCCAACGTCTAGAGTCCAGAATGGCCTGGACCTCGTACTCAGGATCCGGGGTAGGAGAACCCAGGGAAGTGGCTGATAGAGGGGTAGAAGAGTAGCAAGGCTTGATGAGGGACACATGAAATGTCGGGTGAATGCGGTAAGTGGGAGGAAGCTGTAGAGTCACCGTAACCGGGTTTGGAAGAGCAATGATAGAAAAAGGACCAACAAAAAGTTTGTTAAACTTCTTGCAAGGAGTTGGAATCCTCAGATTCTTTGCCGATAACCAGACTTTTTGTCCTACAGCGTAGGTAGGATGAGGGCGATGGCGTAGGTCATAGAACCTCTTTTGGGTGGCCTGTGCTTGCTTGATGTTATCCTGTATGGCGACGTAAGTCTGCTTGATGGAATTGACGAGATCATTCACCTGAGGACAAGGTGAGTGTGTCATAGGCAATGGATGAAATCGGGGATGGTAGCCTGAATTGATATAAAAGGGAGAAAACCCAGTAGAAGTATTGGTGGTATTATTATATGCAAACTCAGCATGTGGGAGGTACGTGGCCCAAGATTCTTGTTTGTGGGAACAGTAGCAACGTAAAAATTGCTCCAGCCACTGGTTGGTTCTCTCACACTGTCCATTGGTCTGTGGGTGGTACGATGTGGTCAAACACTGATGTATGTCTAGTGAGGTACAAAGATGTCTCCAAAATTTTGAGGTGAATTGTGAGCCTCTGTCGCTGAGTACTGTAGTGGGTATTCCATGTAAACGAATAATCTCTCTAAGAAATAACTGAGCTGATTTTTGTGCAGTGGGTAGAGTTTCGGTTGGAATGAAATGTGCCATCTTTGACATGAGATCCACAACAACAAAAATGACGGTGTAACCTTCAGATTTAGGCAAATCAACTACAAAGTCCATGGAGACAGAAGTCCACGGAAATTCGGGAATAGGGAGGTTCTGTAGTAAACCCAGAGGTGGTTGGTGTGAGGGCTTACAGGTTTGACAGGTAACGCAGAGTTTGATGTATTCTTTAACAGTGGTTCTCATAGAAGGCCACCAAAAATACCTCTGTAGAAGGTCAAGTGTCTTGTGTATACCCATATGACCTGCTAATAATGAATCATGGGCAATGGACACTGCGTGATCTCGCAGCGAGGGTGGAACATATAGCCTTGAATCCTTGTAGAGGATTCCAGCATTATCAGGGGTAAGCGTGTAAGCGGTCTTAGTAATGTCTTGTTGTTGATGTGTTTTTAGATCTGTGAGATCATTTGATAGAAGACCTACAAAAGAAGATTTTGGAATGATGGTGGATGGAAATTGAGTAGACTCAGGCTTTTTATCCCTTCTAGATAAAGCATCTGCCTTTCCATTCCGTATGCCAGGACGGTAGGCAATGTGGAAGGAGAAACGAGAGAAGTAGAGGCTCCAGCGGAGCTGTCGAGCAGAAAGAGTTCTGTTTGTCTGGAGATACTGTAGATTCTTATGATCAGTAAATATCACTATAGGTTGCTCCGTACCCTCCAATAAATGCCTCCATTGGTCAAAGGATGACTTAATAGCCAACAACTCCTTTTCACCAACTGGATAATTCAGCTCAGCTGGTGTCAGGAGCCTAGAGAAATAAGACACAGGATGTAATGAGTCCTTAGGAGTGGATCTCTGGGATAACACGGAGCCAATGGCATATTCTGATGCGTCAACCTCTAATACGAATTGACACTTTGTGTTTGGTAGATGGAGTATCGGAGAGGTGGTAAAGAGATGCTTTAATTGGTCAAAGGCGGTTTGAGCCTCAGGTGTCCAACAAAATGGAGTCTTTCCCTTAGTCAGATTTGTCAGGGGTTTTGTGATGGCAGCAAAGTTTTGAATAAAGCGTCTATAAAAATTTGCGAAGCCCAAGAACCTTTGAACTTCTTTCACAGAAGAGGGTATAGGCCATGATGATATGGCTGAAATTTTGTTATCCTCCATCTTTATCTGACCCTTACTGATGTGATAACCCAAGAAAGACACCTCTGTGACGTGAAACAAACATTTTTCTAATTTAACATAGAGTCTATGTGTTTGTAGTCTAGACAACACAAGCCTGACATGTTGTATATGTTCTGTCAAAGAGGGTGAGTAAATAAGAATGTCGTCTAAGTAGACAACCAAAAACGTGTCAAGGACATCTCTAAAAATATCATTAATGAAGTTCTGGAATGTCGCCGGGGCATTGCACAGACCGAATGGCATAACCGTATACTCATAGAGACCATACCTAGTCCTAAATGCGGTCAGCCACTCGTCCCCGGCTCTTATTCTGACAAGGTTATAGGCACCCCTCAGATCTAGTTTAGTGAACACTGTGGCGCCACGTAACCTCTCAATCAGTTCTGGGATGAGAGGTAGTGGGTATCTGTTTTTTATTGTTATTTTGTTCAGCTCGCGATAATCTATTATCGGGCGTAAAGACCCATCCTTGTTCTTTACAAAAAACATAGCTGCTGCTGCAGGTGAGGTGGAGGGACGGATGAACCCTTTTTTTAAATTCTCAGTAATATAAGTTTTAAGGTGTTGTAACTCAGGTCTTGAGAGGGGATAAATATGACCATGAGGTATGGTTGCACCAGGCAGCAGATCTATGGGGCAATCATAGGCCCTATGGGGAGGCAATACCTCTGCCTCTTTTTTATCGAAAACGTTTGAAAAATTAGAATATTCAACTGGTATGACAGGAGTGGATGTGATCAAAATATGTTTCCTAGAGAAGCAAGTGTTAGAACAGTAAGAGGAGGGGAAGGAGAGAGAAAGAGTGGACCAATGCAGAGTGGGTTGGTGTAAACGAAGCCAAGAGATTCCCAGTACAATAGGGTAAATAGGAGAGGATATGATATCGAAAGTAATTGTTTCAGTGTGACCAGAGGGAGTTGTGACTAACAGAGGGACAGTTTGATGTGACACCGGACCAGAAGCTAAATGTGACCCGTCAATGACTTTGAGAGGCAGTGGAATGCTTTTTAACTGAAAAGGAATTTTATTAGAATGAACCAAACGAACATCAATGAAATTGGTACAAGCGCCTGTATCAACGATGGCGTTACTGCTGATCCTGTGCTGATCCCACTGTAATTGTAAAGGTAAGGTAAAGTAAGTTGATGTAGCTGACTTTGTGTGAAGACAGTTACTATTTGATTTTGTCTTACCTCGCTTTTGCTTCAGAAGCAGGGGACAATCCTTAACCACATGCTGCGTACCAGCACAATACATACACAGATTGAGATTACGGCGTCTGGTCTTTTCTTGCATAGTGAGAGGTCCTCTCAGAAAGCTAATGTCCATAGGCTGGTCAGGGGGAGCAGTAGCAGTAGGCGGAGTCGGGAGCAAGCGGCGTGTGGGGTGGCTAGAACTACCTTTTTCCTGCCTTCGCTCTCGGAGCCTGCGATCTATAGTAGTTGTTAAAGTATAGAAATCCTCTAGGCGATCTGGTATGCCAGTTCTGGAGAGTTCGTCCTTTACTTCCTCTGACAACCCCATTCGATACTGATTCTTGAGAGAGACCTCATTCCAGAGCGAATCTCTGGCCCAAATCTTGAAACGAGTAATATACTCCTCCACTGGAGCTTTTAACTGTTTGAGTCCTCTGAGTTTAGTCTCAGCAGTAATCTGACGATAAGGATCATCATAAAGGTTGGATAAAGCCTTTAAGAAGGCATCAAAAGAATTCAGAATTGGGTCCTGGGACTCATAAAATGAGTCAGCCCAGGCCCGAGGTTCCCCTCGCAGGTATGAGAGAACAGTTAATACTTTGGATCTGTCTGTAGGATAAGTTCTCGGTTTTAAATCGAATAACAACAGGCAGGCGTTTCTGAACTGGCGAAAAGTGGATCTATCACCAGTAAATTTCTCAGGGTAAGAAACCTGGGGCTCAGCCTGGTGGTCATTTCCAGCATTCCTATTGGCCAACACTTCTCTAAGACAGGCTTTGAGACTTTGGTTTTCCACCTGTATATCTCTAAATGCCTGAGTTAAGTTGTCCAGGCGCTGGTTTAAATTATGTAGCTGGGGGGCCACATCTGATGGCTCCATAGTTACAAATTTTTTTTTTTTTTTTTTTTTAAGGCTGGTTTATTATGTAAGAAATCACTTGTTTATGTGACAATTCTTTACTTATCTTTAGTACTTTAGAAGTAGAACTGTGGTAATATGTTAATGTAACAAACTGGGAAATATGCTTGCTAGTAAGGAAGCATATAATCCTAATCTGTATTTATATTGCCTCAATAAGCTTCCAATATCAAAGAGTAATGAATACAGGAATGCTTTAGAGGCAGAACAAAGGATATATATTTCTCAAGACAGGAGCAGTAACTAGTTAAGGAAAATACCCTGATTAGTACTCATAGCATGTTTAATATGGCACACTGCAGGTGAGGAGTTAATATAACCATTTAGTAATGGTAGTGCTAGTAGCTTGCTGGCAGATTTATACAGTGTAACACATAGAGGAATGTCAATATTATGGCAAGCTTAAATATGGAAGTAGTGAGAGTAGCAGACTTAGAACACTACAAGTAAAAGCTTATACGGAACCTGATAACCTCATGTGACGCTATACTTGTTGCAAGCTGAAGGCACTGTGAGTGCTTGAGATCCGGAAGGCTGTGTCAGAGCAGCTGGAAGTCTGTGCACGCTGTGAAGTTGGAACGCTGCCAGGCCTGAGCAGCGTGTGAGGAGTGAATGGCTTGCAGTGACGTCAGAGGAAGCCAGGTAGGAAGACAACAAGCAGCGCTTTTGCCAAGGTGTGCAAGTGAAGTAGTTTAAATGCAGCCGAGTACTTTCTTTCACCAGGATACAAGCTGGAGTTGTGAGTTAATCACTTCAATAAACCAGCAAAGAGTAATTAGACAGTGCAGGCTTTATAGGCAGGAGGAGACAATGTTAAGGTGGTATAGGCTTGATATGGCAAAGTATATATTAAGGTGGAATGTGTAAGATAGGACCATGACAGTAAGTCGTTGGTAACAGTGTTGGTTGTGTAAAACTAGGGAGTCGGTTATAAAGGGATTTTCTATCTTTTTAAGCAATAATAATTTTCAAGTAGACTGTCCCTTTAATCACAAGTTATAAGCTGAATAATAATGTAAATTCATATATGATAAGAATTTTGCAATGAATAATGCAGCTTTATTTTGTCAAATTCATATATTGTTTTATGTTTTTTTTTCTTTCTATTGATTTCCCTATACCCCAGAAATGAAGCGCCCGTGCTAACCAATCACAAACTAATACATATATATAGTATTATTATAATTATCAGGTATTTGTAAAGCGCCAACAGATTCCACAGCGCTATAAGCATAGGCGGTATACAAGAACATTTATAGGGATCAAATGGGTAGAGGGCCCTGCCAAGAGTTGCACTGTTGTAGTCGGCTCTTATGAAGGCGATCTACAAACAGCCGGGCTCATAGGCTTACATTCTAAGGGGATTCAAGGGAAAGTAATGGAGTTAGGAAAGTTTAGTGTAGGTTGTATGCATCCCTAAATAGTAGAGTGTTTAGGGAGCGCTTGAAGCTTTTTAAACTAGGGGAGAGCCTTATGGAGCACGGCAGGGAGTTCCACAAGATGGGAACCAGTCTGGAGAAGTTCTGTAAATGGAATGTGAGGAAGTAACAAGAGAGGAGAAGAGCAGGAGATCGTGAGCAGAGCGAAGGGAACGGGAGGGAGAGAATCTTGAGACAAGGTCTGAGATATAGTGGGGGGGGGGGGGGGCAGTGCAGTTGAGGGCTTTGTATGTCAGAGTGAGAATTTTGTGTTAAATCCTGGAGGCAAGAGGAAGCCAGTGAAGGGATTGGCAGAGAGGTGCAGCAGATGAAGAGCAACGTGTAAGGAAGATGAGTCTGGCAGAGGCATTCATTAAGGATTGTAAAGGAGCTAGGTGGCAGCTAGGCAGACCAGAGAGGATGGAGTTGCAGTAGTCGAGGCGGGAAAGGATGAGAGAGTGGATTAAAATCTTAGTTGTGTCTTGTCTAATTTTAGAGATGTTTTTAAGGTGGAAGTGGCTGGATTTAGCCCGATGGACTGAATGTGAGAAGTGAAAGAAAGGTCTGAGTCAAGTGTGACTCCAAGACATGGGGCATGCGGGGTAGGGGTAATAATGTCATTATTAACAGTTATAGAAAATTGGGGGGTGGAGATTTTGGAGGAAAGGGCAAAAAAAAGGATTTCACTTTTGGAGAGATTTAGCTTAAGGTGGTGAGAGGACATCCAAGATGAGATATGAGAAAGACAGTTAGTGATAGTATGGACTGTTATTTGTATTGAGATTGAGAAATGAAGGTGGCCAATCCCTTAAGTTGGTTTAGCCCTGATTCATTTTAGTTTGTTAATAATTAACTTAAATAGACATACATTCCTTTCTAGTCTCCATCTGATAGCTAAGTATAAATATCTATTTATAAATACACAATAACATTTACACCCAGAGTAACTAGTATGCCCCCTGCTATTAAAAAAAAGTATTTACATCATGTTTGTTAATAAAAATTAAAAACGGATAATGCACCTTAAAGGGACAGTCTACACCAAAATTGTTATTGTTTTAAAAGTTAGATAACACCTTTAGTACCCATTCCCCAGCTTTGCACAACCAACATTGTTATATTAATATACTTTATAACATTTAAACCTCTAAATGTCTGCCTGTTTCTAAGCCACTACAGACAGCCTCTTATCACATGTTTTTTTATTAGCTTTTCACAACAAGACAAGGTTAGTTCATGTGGGCCATATAGATAACATTGTGTTCTCTCCTATGGAGTTGTGGAGGACACAGCACTAATTGGCTAAAATGGAATTCAATAGATAATAAATAAATAGCCATGTGATAAGGAGGTTGTCAGAAGAGGCTTAGATACAAGGTAATCACAGAGGTTAAAAGTATATTAATATAACCGTGTTGGCTGTGCAAAACTGGGGAATGGGAGTAAACTGTCCCTTTAAAAGAACAAATGACTAGAGAAATCGTGATGGGGGTTGGAGGCGAGGTAAACACCATTTCACAGGAAGTTAAATAAAAGTATTAACTCAAGCTTCCTTTGAAGAAAGTCGAACAAGGATGATTTTCGTGTGTATTTTACAGCAAAAGGCAGCAAAATAAATACTGAATGTGTATAGCAATAATGTTATACTTTTGATAATTAACCCTTTTATGTGTTTAAACGTTGAGTGTAACAAACTCACTTTTAAAATCCATCAAAGCATAAATTGTGGGTGAGAAAATGACAACACTGGTATCTTCCTATTAAAAGTTTTACTTGAATAAATGCACCACTAATTACCCTTTGCATATGGGTACCGCAGAGTATTAATCCGATTGTGAGAATAACTATTGCGTTGTGTTCACCTTTAATCTGTTTTCTATCGTAAGACAAAAAGAAAAAAAAAATAAGACTTATATTGACTCTGTAGCATTATTGAGCTTATTAGATACAAAACAATACAAATATTTTACATTCATTATCACTGCCCATTTTAAACATAAATAATCCAGATTTGTAATTATATTAGTAACTATATATTTATCCTGATACAGTCATCTGTTTACTGAGATGGTTATCATGATGCATTGCTGAATACTAATATTATTAATAGTCTGACTAATTGCTAAAATATTTCTGTCTCCTCCACACCTGACCATAAAATCAGCCTTGTTATGAAATTATAACATTAATGCATAGGCCTCTATTTATCAAGGTCTGTCAGACCTGATCCGACAGTGCGGATCAGGTCCGCCAGAGCTCGCTGAATACGTATTCAGCATTGCACCAGCAGCTCACAAGAGCTGCTGGTGCAACGCCGCCCCCTGCAGACTCGCGGCCAATGGGCCACCAGCAGGGGGGTGTCAATCAACCCGATCGTACTCGATCGGGTTGATTTCCGGCGATGTCTGTCCGCCTGCTCAGGGCAGGTGGACAGGTTATGGAGCAGTGGTCTTTGTGACCGCTGCTTCATAACTGCTGTGCAAGCTCGCCAGAAACACGGGCATCAAGCTCCATACGGAGCTTGATAGATAGGCCCCAAAGTCTGATAGGCTGATGCCATTTAGTGATGGTACACTGTATATCTTGGTAGTTTTTAACCCATACCCTCCCAAACATCAATTTTGTTTCTACCAAGGATCAAATACAAGAGAGATGGGACCTCTACTAACTTATCAAATCTTTAATCTACAAAAATTCCCTTAGACTTTAAAGGGACACAAAACCCATTTTTTTTCTTTCATAATTCAGATAGAGCATGCAATTTTAAACAGCTTTCTAATTTGGATAGCAGGGACGTAAGCTCAGGATCATGCACGTGTCAGGTTCACTATATGGCAGCAGTTTTGCAAGAATGTTGTCCACTTGCAAGAGCACTAGATGGCAGCACTATTTCCTATCATGCATTGATCCAGATGCCTACCTAGGTATCTCTTCAACACAGAATATCATGGGAATAGAGCAAATTTGATAAAAGAAATAATTTGGAAACATTTTTATTTCACGAAAACACCTTATCATCCACGTGCAAATGTTTTCACTCCGCTTGTAATCAGGTCCCATGTTGGAGGTTTTAATATGTTACAGGTGACATCATCACCATGTGCCCCACTATGTAAAATACCTGCACCCTCATATTTGTGCGTTTCTGTTGCTATGGTAAACACAAACGTTGTCATGGTGATGGTTTGTCTTTCTGTGACAAAGTATGATTGTGTATATGAACAAACGTGATTTGTTTACTTAATTGTATAACATGTGAATCAAAAGTGAAAATGTGCATAATCTCTTGTATGTTTATATATCTATCTATCTATCTATCTATATATATATATATATATATATATATATATATATATACATATATAAATATATATATATATATATATATATATATATATATATATATATACACACTATTATTATTCTTGAATCGGATTCCTGGGATGATGGCTCCTCCTTTATCAACTGGTCTAATGATTAGAGAACAATTATCTTGAATCGATCTGATAGCCTGTCTTTCCTCATAAGTGAAATTATGTGTCCATTTAAAAGTCCTTAAATATTTTTTCGTCTCCTGTGAAATTAGTCTAGTATAGGTTTTAATAGTAGAACTCAAGTTTACTGGGTCAAATAAAAATAAAAATTCAGCACGTGTTTGTTATTAATTTCAGAAGTGTGACCCTGAAAGAATTGCTTTAATTTAAGGGTTGATTGAAAATGTGTCACATCAACCAAAACCTATAATTCATTCATAGGCTTAATTTGACACATATGATAGTCCCTTATTAAGCAATTTTTAATCACTGTCCGTTAAATTGTGGTTGCTTAAATTTTCCACAGTATTGTTGTCCCTTATCTCCTGTGTGGGACTTTGTGGCAAGCTGGAGAAGGTAGCTGACGGTATTCACATAAAACTTTGGGGCTTGGTTAGGAGTATGAAAATCATAGCAATGTTATTTAAAAATAAGCAAAACTATACATTTATTTTAAAAAAAAAGTTTATGGGCTATATAAATAGATCATCTACAAAACATTTATGCAAAGAAAAAATGAATGTATAATGTCCCTTTAAGATAGAGAATGCATCCTCGTATGGGTTCTCCGGCTATGCCCCCACTGGCGCGGGTTGTAACTCTGTGTTTTATTTTGGAGCTGTGTCTCTGCTGGCTGCTCTGGGAGGTATACCAGATTGTTCTCTCCCTAAATAAATATCTCTGTACATATCCAATGAGTCTTCACCACTAGCATATTATGTATCACATCGAATTGATGATATGAGACATTTCCTCATTATTGGTCATTATGGAAAGGGCAGCCTCTAAACTATACTGATGCTCTTTGCCTGATAGGCACTTCTTACTAATGCTCATTGGTTGAAATGTACTTCCTGTTAAGTCATTGGCTGACAGACATTTCTACAAATGCTCTTTGCCTTACAAGCACTTCTTACTAATGCTCATTGGTTGAAATGTACTTCCTGTTAAGTCATTGGCTGACAGACATTTCTACAAATGCTCTTTGCCTTATAAGCACTTCTTACTAATGCTCATTGGTTGAAATGTACTTCCTGATAAGTCATTGGCTGACAGACATTTCTACAAATGCTCTTTGCCTTATAAGCACTTCTTACTAATGCTCATTGGTTGAAATGTACTTCCTGTTAAGTCATTGGCTGACAGACATTTCTACAAATGCTCTTTGCCTTATAAGCACTTCTTACTAATGCTCATTGGTTGAAATGTACTTCCGGTTAAGTCATTGGCTGACAGACATTTCTACAAATGCTCTTTGCCTTATAAGCACTTCTTACTAATGCTCATTGGTTGAAATGTACTTACTGTTAAGTCATTGGCTGAAAGACATTTCTACAAATGCTCTTTGCCTGATAAGCACTTCCTACTAATGCTCATTGGCTTGAAATGCACTTCCTGTTAATAGTCATTGGCTGACAGACATTTCTACAAATGCTCTTTGTCTGATAAGCACTTCTTACTAATGCTCATTGGCTGAAATGTACTTCTTGTTAATGATCATTGGCTGAGAGGTACTTCCTTCTAATAATTATTGAGCATTAATAGGAAGTACCTATGAACCAATGACCATTAGTATAAAGTGCACTGATACTGGTATATTAGTTTAAATTGATTTTAAACTGCTTTCATATTTTTTCATATAAAAATGCTGCTCTTTCATGTGGATGGCAGATTGTTTTTAGTACTGTATCACTTTAAATGGACAATAAAGTTAAAATTAAACTTGAATGAATTGAATAGAGCATGCAATGTAACAACTTTCCAATTAACTTCTATTATCAATTTTGCTAAGTTCTCTTGGAATCATTTGTTAAAGAGTATTGTAGGTGAACTCAGTAGCGTGAACGTGTCTTTAGCTATGTGGCAGCAGTGTTTGCAACATTGTGTATTGCAATATTATACATAGTTGCAAACACTGCTGCCATAGACTGCTATAGAAACATGCATACTCCTAAGCTCATATCAGCCTACCCAGGTTTACTCTATAATAAAGGATACCAAGAGAACAAAACAAACTGAATAATAGAAATGAAATTGGTTTAAAGTTGCATACTCTATATGAATCATAAACATTTAATTGTGCCTTTACTGTCCCTTAAATTCTAATAGGATTGTCTTCCTTCTACTGGGGCTTACTGTCAGATCTTCCATACACAGTGAGCTATAATGAATCTGTAAAAAGAGTGTTGGATTTATTGTAGAGATCATTATAAAAGAGGTGCATTTTTTGTATAATTTATATTTACTTACATGTGTTATCCCCTAACTAGAACATGCAATATTTATTCTGCACCATTAATGTAAATAGCAAGCAGCTATTTTATTTATTCGGATGACTATGTGATCTTTAGAAACTCAATATCTTGTGAACCATTTACAGAGCTAGGAGCCGATTCCTTAAAGACATCAGATCTCACAGTGAGATGAGCATCTGCAATTAGGAGAGCATATTAGTTTCATCCATCCCATACTGCCCAGGGGAGCTAACTGTCAGTGCAAATCCAGCTGTTTTAATAAAGCCTCAACCTGCTGTCTTAAGGTTATGCTTCATACAAATGACATGTAGACACTTGGGGGGAGGTGCAGTTTGCTAGTTATTACCATTAATAACATTATTATTTTTTTAGAGAATGGATTAGTGAGGCTCATATACTAATATTCTACATTTTAAGGATGACACAATTTAAGCATATTTAGCTCAATAAAACCAAATGTACTCTTGCTTAGCTTATTCGCTGCAATGAGATAGCGGGCAACATATTGTGCATTCATCATACACAGCAGTCCTCTCTTGCAGATAAACGGTTAATAAGAATTTGTTGCAGTTACTGAGCCTGAGGAAGATAATACAGGGCTTAGGAGCTACAGAGAGTTCTCTAATATTCATATTACTGTGACAAAATCAAATCATAAATATTAGTGTTCCCTTGAAGGGACATTAAATGGTTCTTGCGTTTTTGTAAAAAAATTGTGCTTTATCCCACACTCCCTAGATTGTCCAAAAATGCAACATCTGTCACCTAGGTCTTTAAAATGCTGGAAAACAGATACTTAATTTACAGCATTCGCAGGTTACCAAGCTCATTAATGGATTTGGCTTGTTGTATGTGCCTATTAAAGGGCTCAGATTTTCATCAGCTTCTGGTAGGTGTAAATGATTAAAATGCCCTTTTACAGATGGTATTTTAAAATGTGAAACACATACAAATTCAATAGACAAAGTTTGAGTAATTAGGAAATCTTTGATATTTTACTATGAAAGGTACATGCAAATATGAGTATCTTTTTTTTTTTTTAAATTTCTCTTTTTATTCAATATCCAACATAATAACATAAGACATTATTTCATTTACATTGTCTCATTATACTTTACGGGTAATTTAACGAGGAGAAAGGAACAAAAACAAAAAATCAAAAACATATTTCAGAAAATTACATTACATCTTCAACCCATCTTTCATAATACAAATTCAATTCTATTTTGTTAGATTTTCCTTAACCTTCTTAAGTAATCAGGATGGCTTATTTAGAGCTATTTGGTCTAATAAAAAAAAAAAAAAAGAAATGAATACATTTTCCCATCTCTCCCCCTCCTCCCCCCTCCTTTATTGTTCAATTTTTACCATGTTCCTAAAATAACTAATTCTGAGGATCTAAATGGGTAAATTAAATAATCAATTTCTTTTTTAGGGAAAGTTTTTATAAAGGAGGACCATTTTTGAAAAAAATTACATACATCTCTTGTATCATAAAATTTTGTATTATATTGTTCAAGAATACATTGTTTTTTTATGGAATTTCTAATTTCCGAAAATGTAGGAGCTGATGTATCTTTCCATTTTTTGAAAATCATATATCTAGATGCTAGTATGGCAACATTGACAATTTTTTTCTGATCAGGTGGAATTCCTGGATCCAGTCTGAGTAATATTATATTTATGAATGAAAAATCCAGGTGGGAGACCCCCACCCTTTTACTTAACCAATATTCCATTTTTTTCCAAATTGCTTTTATTTTAGGACATTCCCACAACATATGCTTAAAATTAGCCGCTATTTATGAACATTTTGGGCATTTGTTAAATTGGGAATTCCCCCATCTATGACCCTTTTCCGGGGTGAAATATGTCATATGAAGAAGTTTTATATGAGATTCTTGCCATGTAGCAGAGAGAGTTGTTCGCCTGACTTCTAATATCGATGTTTGAATATTCCCTACTTCAACCTGTTCTGGTGCTAAATTAACTGCCCATTTTGATTGAATTCTTGTTATATTGTTTAAACCTTTGTCTGAGTTCAGTATTTGATAGCAATATGTAATGGATAACCGTCCCTTTTTAGCCTGCATTAGCCAATTCTCCAGAAGCCCCATTGACCAATTCCAGCCTGAATAATTTAATAATTTCCAAATATAGGCCTAGATTTAGAGTTCGGCGGTAGCCGTCAAAACCAGCGTTAGAGGCTCCTAACGCTGGTTTTGGCCGCCCGCTGGTATTTGGAGTCAGTGATTAAAGGGTCTAACGCTCACTTTACAGCCGCGACTTTTCCATACCGCAGATCCCCCTACGCCATTTGCGTAGCCTATCTTTTCAATGGGATCTTTCTAACGCTGGTATTTAGAGTCGTTTCTGCAGTGAGCGTTAGAGCTCTAACGACAAGATTCCAGCCGCCTGAAAAAAGCAGGAGTTAAGAGCTTTCTGGCTAACGCCGGTTCATAAAGCTCTTAACTACTGTGCTCTAAAGTACACTAACACCCATAAACTACCTATGTACCCCTAAACCGAGGTCCCCCCACATCGCCGCCACTCGATTAAAATTTTTAACCCCTAATCTGCCGACCGCCACCTACGTTATACTTATGTACCCCTAATCTGCTGCCCCTAACCCCGCCGACCCCTATATTATATTTATTAACCCCTAACTTGCCCCACACAACGTCGCCGCAAGCTACTTAAAATAATTAACCCCTAATCTTCCGACCGCAAATCGCCGCCACCTACGTTATCCCTATGTACCCCTAATCTTCTGCCCCTAACATCGCCGACCCCTATGTTATATTTATTAACCCCTAATCTGCCCCCCACAACGTCGCCGACACCTACCTACACTTATTAACCCCTAATCTGCCGAGCGGACCTGAGCGCTACTATAATAAAGTTATTAACCCCTAATCCGCCTCACTAACCCTATCATAAATAGTATTAACCCCTAATCTGCCCTCCCTAACATCGCCGACACCTACCTTCAATTATTAACCCCTAATCTGCCGACCGGAGCTCACCGCTATTCTAATAAATGTATTAACCCCTAAAGCTAAGTCTAACCCTAACACTAACACCCCCCTAAGTTAAATATAATTTTTATCTAACGAAATAAATTAACTCTTATTAAATAAATGATTCCTATTTAAAGCTAAATACTTACCTGTAAAATAAATCCTAATATAGCTACAATATAAATTACATTTATATTATAGCTATTTTAGGATTAATATTTATTTTACAGGTAACTTTGTATTTATTTTAACCAGGTACAATAGCTATTAAATAGTTAAGAACTATTTAATAGTTACCTAGTTAAAATAATTACAAATTTACCTGTAAAATAAATCCTAACCTAAGATATAATTAAACCTAACACTACCCTATCAATAAAATAATTAAATAAACTACCTACAATTACCTACAATTAACCTAACACTACACTATCAATAAATTAATTAAACACAATTGCTACAAATAAATACAATTAAATAAACTATCTAAAGTACAAAAAATAAAAAAGAACTAAGTTACAGAAAATAAAAAAATATTTACAAACATAAGAAAAATATTACAACAATTTTAAACTAATTACACCTACTCTAAGCCCCCTAATAAAATAACAAAGACCCCCAAAATAAAAAATTCCCTACCCTATTCTAAATTTAAAAAGTTACAAGCTCTTTTACCTTACCAGCCCTGAACAGGGCCCTTTGCGGGGCATGCCCCAAGAAGTTCAGCTCTTTTGCCTGTAAAAGAAAACATACAATACCCCCCCCCCAACATTACAACCCACCACCCACATACCCCTAATCTAACCCAAACCCCCCTTAAATAAACCTAACACTAAGCCCCTGATGATCTTCCTACCTTGTCTTCACCATGCCAGGTTCACCGATCCGTCCTGGCTCCAAGATCTTCATCCAACCCAAGCGGGGGTTGGCGATCCATAATCCGGTGCTCCAAAGTCTTCCTCCTATCCGGCAAGAAGAGGACATCCGGACCGGCAAACATCTTCTCCAAGCGGCATCTTCTATGTTCTTCCATCCGATGACGACCGGCTCCATCTTGAAGACCTCCAGCGCGGATCCATCCTCTTCTTCCGACGACTAGACGACGAATGACGGTTCCTTTAAGGGACGTCATCCAAGATGGCGTCCCTCGAATTCCGATTGGCTGATAGGATTCTATCAGCCAATCGGAATTAAGGTAGGAATTTTCTGATTGGCTGATGGAATCAGCCAATCAGAATCAAGTTCAATCCGATTGGCTGATCCAATCAGCCAATCAGATTGAGCTCGCATTCTATTGGCTGTTCCGATCAGCCAATACAATGCGAGCTCAATCTGATTGGCTGATTGGATCAGCCAATCGGATTGAACTTGATTCTGATTGGCTGATTCCATCAGCCAATCAGAAAATTCCTACCTTAATTCCGATTGGCTGATAGAATCCTATCAGCCAATCGGAATTCGAGGGACGCCATCTTGGATGACGTCCCTTAAAGGAACCGTCATTCGTCGTCTAGTCGTCGGAAGAAGAGGATGGATCCGCGCTGGAGGTCTTCAAGATGGAGCCGGTCGTCATCGGATGGAAGAACATAGAAGATGCCGCTTGGAGAAGATGTTTGCCGGTCCGGATGTCCTCTTCTTGCCGGATAGGAGGAAGACTTTGGAGCACCGGATTATGGATCGCCAACCCCCGCTTGGGTTGGATGAAGATCTTGGAGCCAGGACGGATCGGTGAACCTGGCATGGTGAAGACAAGGTAGGAAGATCATCAGGGGCTTAGTGTTAGGTTTATTTAAGGGGGGTTTGGGTTAGATTAGGGGTATGTGGGTGGTGGGTTGTAATGTTGGGGGGGGGGTATTGTATGTTTTTTTTTACAGGCAAAAGAGCTGAAATTCTTGGGGCATGCCCCGCAAAGGGCCCTGTTCAGGGCTGGTAAGGTAAAAGAGCTTGTAATTTTTGTATTTTAGAATAGGGTAGGGAATTTTTTATTTTGGGGGTCTTTGTTATTTTATTAGGGGGCTTAGAGTAGGTGTAATTAGTTTAAAATTGTTGTAATATTTTTCTTATGTTTGTAAATATTTTTTTATTTTCTGTAACTTAGTTCTTTTTTATTTTTTGTACTTTAGATAGTTTATTTAATTGTATTTATTTGTAGCAATTGTGTTTAATTAATTTATTGATAGTGTAGTGTTAGGTTAATTGTAGGTAATTGTAGGTAGTTTATTTAATTATTTTATTGATAGGGTAGTGTTAGGTTTAATTATAACTTAGGTTAGGATTTATTTTACAGGTAAATTTGTAATTATTTTAACTAGGTAACTATTAAATAGTTCTTAACTATTTAATAGCTATTGTACCTGGTTAAAATAAATACAAAGTTACCTGTAAAATAAATATTAATCCTAAAATAGCTATAATATAAATGTAATTTATATTGTAGCTATATTAGGATTTATTTTACAGGTAAGTATTTAGCTTTAAATAGGAATCATTTATTTAATAAGAGTTAATTTATTTCGTTAGATAAAAATTATATTTAACTTAGGGGGGTGTTAGTGTTAGGGTTAGACTTAGCTTTAGGGGTTAATACATTTATTAGAATAGCGGTGAGCTCCGGTCGGCAGATTAGGGGTTAATAATTGAAGGTAGGTGTCGGCGATGTTAGGGAGGGCAGATTAGGGGTTAATACTATTTATGATAGGGTTAGTGAGGCGGATTAGGGGTTAATAACTTTATTATAGTAGCGCTCAGGTCCGGTCGGCAGATTAGGGGTTAATAAGTGTAGGTAGGTGTCGGCGACGTTGTGGGGGGCAGATTAGGAGTTAATAAATATAACATAGGGGTCGGCGATGTTAGGGCAGCAGATTAGGGGTACATAGGGATAACGTAGGTGGCGGCGGTTTACGGAGCGGCAGATTAGGGGTTAAAAGTGTAATGCAGGGGTCAGCGATAGCGGGGGCGGCAGATTAGGGGTTAATAAGTGTAAGGTTAGGGGTGTTTAGACTCGGGGTACATGTTAGAGTGTTAGGTGCAGACGTAGGAAGTGTTTTCCCATAGGAAACAATGGGGCTGCGTTAGGAGCTGAACGCTGCTTTTTTGCAGGTGTTAGGTTTTTTTTCAGCTCAAACAGCCCCATTGTTTCCTATGGGAGAATCGTGCACGAGCACGTTTTTGAGGCCGGCCGCGTCCGTAAGCAACTCTGGTATCGAGAGTTGTATTTGCGGTAAAAATGCTCTACGCTCCTTTTTTGGAGCCTAACGCAGCATTTGTTTGAACTCTCGATACCAGAGTTAAATTTATGGTGCGGCCAGAAAAAAACCCGCGGAGCGTTAACAGCCCTTTTACCGCCGAACTCTAAATCTAGCCGATAGTGTCTTGCTTGTAGGTAAACATAAAAATCTTTTTGGGAAAGATCAAACTCCGCTCTTAAATCAGCAAATGTTTTGATATGCTTTCCTGCAATGTCTACTAATTGTATCACTTTATCCAAGCCCATCTCTTGCCATTTTTGTAATGGAGCTAAGTGTAGGCCTACTGCAAAGTGAGGATTCCCTTTTAAAGGTAAATATTTAGAAATTTTTTTATCAACTTTTAATAGGGTGCAGATCTTTGACCAGGCCTTGATTGGAGTATATATAGTTTTGGAGTTTTTTATTACCTTTGGTATATCTCTTAATTCATTGTGTATTAATGCTATTGGGAGATAGGGAAAGGTTATATTATTTTCTAGATCATTATCTGTTATATAGTCTTTGGAACAGATCCAATCCACTACAATTCGGGCCAATCCTGCTAAATTATATAGACGAAGATCTGGCAGGGCACAGCCGCCAAATTTTTGAGGTAGGCTAAGTTTCTCTAATGCTATTCTAGGCTTTTTCCCTTGCCAGATAAACTTTCTAAGGGCCATATTTAGGATCTTAATATCTTTATCCTTCAGAAGAATTGGGACATTTTGAATAATATATAAAATTTTTGGCAGTAATATCATTTTATACAGAGCAATACGTCCTGACAGTGAAATGGGAAGATTTTGCCAGTTCTTCATTGTGTATACCATAGTTTTTAAGATTGGGGGTATGTTAAGACTATACCATTTCTCTGGTGTGGAAGAGACTAAAATACCCAAATATCTAAAAGCTTCTTCAACTATTTTAAAGGGTATATTTTCTTTTAGTTGGGAAGGTCGTTTTAACCATAGTAATTCGGTTTTAGATGTATTCATTTTGTAGCCTGAGAACAAAGTAAATTGATTTATAATTGATAATAATTTGGGTAAATTTGTCTGAATCTCTCTCATATATAATAAGATATCGTCAGCATATAATGCTATCTTAAGTTCTCTATTTCTTATTTTTATCCCTTCACCATCTTGTCTAATCCTTATTGCAAGAGGTTCTATTGCGACATTAAAAAGCAGGGGTGAAAGAGGGCATCCCTGCCTTGTGCCCCTAGCTAAACATATATCTAATGACTGTCTAGTATTCACTATTATCTTTGTAGAGGCTTTATTGTAAAGATTTTCAATGAATTTAGAGAATTGGCCCTTAAAACCAAACTGAGCTAGTGTATGAAGAAGATGATCATGATGGACCGAGTCAAATGCTTTCTCAGCATCGATTTTAATGACTGCCTTATCACTTTTATCCTGTTTTCCTTCTTGTCCTCCATTCATCTCTGATTTGAAATAATCAATAGTGAGAAACAGCTCTCGAATCTTAGCTGAAGAATTTCTATTTATTAAAAATCCAGCTTGATCTTTGTGTATTATAGTTGGAAGGAGAGTTTGCATTCTTTGGGCAAGAATAGAGGTCATTAGTTTATAGTCCACATTTAACAAGGCTATTGGCCTATATGACTCTTTCTGGGTTAAATCTTTCTCAGGTTTTGGTATAAGCGTTGTATAAGAGGCTGCAAAACTAGAAGAGGGAGAGTTGCCCTCAATATACATATTATTAAATAACCTTGTCAAATGCGGAACTATCAGTGGCGATAATATTTTATAAAACTCACTAGGCAGGCCATCAGGGCCTGATGCTTTATTGGTAGACATATCTTTAATACTCTTTTTGACCTCTTCTTCAGTGATAGGGGAGTTTATCATTTCATTTAATTCATCTGTTATTTTTGGAAAAGAGATCTTTTCCCAAAAATTTGCGCGCTGTTTCTTATCTGATGCCCTTTGAGAATAAAGGTCTTTATAGTAATTCGTCATTATTTTTAAAATCTCCTCTGGGTTTGTGATTAATTTATCTCCTTCCTTAACAGACTCAATTAAGGGAGATCCTTTGTCTTGTTTAATTAAATTGACAAGTAACTTGCCTGCTTTGTTTCCATATTTAAATAGTTGTGCTTGTAATTTTAGTTCTCTTTGTGTAGTTTTATGTAATAGAAAGGTGTCTCTTTCCTTTTTAGCTTGCGTATATCTATTCCATGATTCAGGGGTTTTATTCAGTATATAGGTGTTATAAGTATTTGATAGTGTTCTTAAAACCTCTTCCTCTTTCTTTTTATATTTTTTCGTTCTATTGATATTGAATGCTAAAATCTCTCCCCTCATAACTGCCTTTGCAGCCTCCCAAAAAATGATTGGTCGGTTAGTGTAATCACTATTTAATTGGGCATACTCTTGAAATTTCAAGCTCACCATATTTTTAAATTCTGGATCTGCAGCCAAATACTGAGGAAAATGAAATCGTAAATTTTTATTCTTGGGATCCTGTGCAAGTATTTCAAAAGTTATTGGGGCATGATCCGAGACTGTAATAGGAAGAATGTTAGACTCTATATTTAAGTTTAAAAATTTCTCATCTACCAAAAATAAGTCTATTCTTGAAAGCGTCTTATGAGCTTTAGAAAGACATGTATAACTTTTAATATCTTGGTTATGTAGTCTCCAAATATCCTTGACTTTTAAATTAGTATATATTTTAGTAAAAACTTTTGTTTCTAGGTTATCTTTCTTTGTTCTTAAAATTCGAGCATCTTGTCTTAGTCTGTCTAATGCATAATGTGGGGACATGTTAAAATCTCCTCCAATTATTAATAAGCCCTCTTTTTTGGAATGTATTTTAGTTTGCAGGGTATCCCAGAAAACATAATCAATAGTATTTGGTGCATATATATTGCAGAGTGTATATATGTTTTTAGCAATCTTAACCTTCAATAGTAGGAATCTCCCACCTGGATCTATTTCTAAAACCGTAGATGCAGCCTTTATTTTTTTCCTAAGTAGAATTGCCACCCCCCCTCTCCTACCCAGAGCCGGAGCTGCAATAACTTCCTGTACCCATGATTTTTTGAGTTTAATTATTTCATCAATGTTCATATGTGTTTCCTGGAGGAGGGCAACATCTGTATTTATCTTTCTCAAATAGGATATGATTGTTTTTCTTTTGATAGGAGATGTTAATCCTCCTATATTCCAGGATACTATTTTACAGGTAATGTCTGTGTCCATTATTTAATACCAGAGGGAAGAAGGAGAGAGAGGGAAAAAAAAAAAAAAAAAATATTATATAAAAAAAAAAAACTTTGTCTCCAATTCCTCCCCAACCCCTTCAATTATGTATTCCTGGTTGTCCCATTTTATCCCCCCTGTCGTGGTGTCCCGATCAACCCTTGCCGGGGCATTAACCCTAGGTATGGGCTGGCTATTTCTTAAAGAAAGGAAAGAAAAAAAAAAAAAAAAAAAAAATTCCTATTAAGGTTAACATTAAGAATGATATATAATATCCTCGATTCAATGACTCTCTTTCTTCTCCCATCCCTTCTCTCATTAAATTCATGACTATCAATCAGAGTAGTACCCATTTTGTTCTTGTGTCTCATTGTCCTTATCTTCCTTTCTGTTTTAACAATTCTGCCTTCTGATCCTATAATTACTCATTATTTGGGAGATATTGCCTGTGCTATAAACTTTTCAGCTTCTTTAGATGATTCAAAAACCTGAGTCCTATTATTTATTGTTATTTTTAATTTAGCTGGGTAAATTAATGTGGCCTGATACCCTTGACTTATCAGTCTAGTGCAGATTGGGGATAATTCTCTTCTCTTGGCTGATGTCTCAGCCGAGAAGTCCTGAAAAAGTAATATTTTGGAGTTTCCTAAAAAAATGGGTTGGTTTTTTCTGAAATATTGTAGTAATGTAATTTTATCTTGGTAATTCAATATTTTGGCAATAATTGGCCTTGGTCTGTCTTTCCCTTTTTCTATACTCCGCCACCCTAGTCTGTGTATTCTTTCAATTATAATTCTTGGCTGTGTTTGTGGTATCTGTAATAGGTGTGGGATTGTTGTCGTGAGTAGCTTATTTAAATCCTCATATTGTTTCTCTTCCGGCACTCCTATTAACCTAATGTTGTTCCTTCTCACCCGATTTTCGAGGTCTTCTAATTTCAATTCAGTTTTAATTAGCTTAGAATTTATATCAGCTAAAGTAGTGTTGTGATTTTGTATAGTATCTTCTAAGTCAGATATTCTCTGCTCTGCTTCAGAGATCCTGTTTGAAAATTGGCGTACCTCAGTAGTTATTGTATTTAGGTCTTGTTTAATTTCACTTCGCAGCTCTTCAAACTTAGGGAACAATGCTTCAGTTATTTTAGCAACTAAAGCCTGTATATCTAATGGCTCATTTACCTGAGATACACTATTACTGGAATTAATCTCAGTTGATAATTCTTGTGCATTTTTATTTTTTTTGTCTCTTTGCCTCGCCGCCATGACCGAAGGAGGAGTCTTGTTTTGTGCAGTGATGTATTTATCCATATATTCGTGAGTAGCGTGCTATATATTGTGTGGTGAGTAGCGTGCAATAAATAGTATGGAGAGGGAGGGAAGAGGTTTAGGCCTCCCAAGGTGCCAAAAAAAAAAAAAAAAAAAAAAAAAAAAAAGGGTGAGAGGGGAGAAGGTGAGTGAAAAGTGATATTAAAACGTGAGTGAGAGTAACTAAAAATAAGTGAACGGTAAATAAGGAGTGAGTGAAAGTGCTAAAAAAAAAAAAAAAATAGTGGAGAAGAGCTCCACCTACTGTGTTAAGTCTTCGGTCACAGGAGCTTGGCACAATATTATTTCTTATGGATATATTTATTATGTCCAAATTAATGTGTACTTTTCAAACAAATGCAACCTACATGCTTGTTCTATGCGTAGCGAGCTATAGTTAATTACTTAACAGACCATGGGTTCCTAATCTGCTATACTAAGGAGAGAAAAGAACAGAAAAAAAAAAAGAAGAACTTTCTACCCCTTAAGAGTTAATACTGGGAAAAAACAAAAATCTTCTGCAATATTCCTATTCACAATTAATCTACTTGTTAGTCAGTGTAGTTTACCCCACCTTTCTTTATAGGAGTGTATTTAGCCAATTAGTAATACTTTCTCCAAAGTTTTAAAATATACTCTGATCAGTTAAATTTTATGTTTGGTTTGCATTATCTATAGGGGCTTTCTAAGGCATTTCCTCTTTCACTCTCAAAAATTGTTTAGATAAACATAGCAACATAATCACAATGCATTTGCAACAGTTTGTCTTAACTTTTCAAAGATAAAAAGCAATTCTTAGTCAGAATATTTAACTTAGGTCATTTCTATAGCAGAGGAAAATACCTGAAACAATCTTTACCCTCCAAATGTCTATGTCTTAATCAGTTTTCCTTTTAACTTAACTTTAGTATAGCATATCTATATTGACCCAGTAAACAATCAAATATTAGCATTAACTCAGGCTACAGACTTTGACAAAAAAACTCTGTTCAGCTAGTCTTGTAACAGCGTTATAAATGAGTTATCTATAAGACCTTTAAACTCTTTTCTCTTTTTCTTTCCCCTTTCCCCTCCCTAAGAAAAAGAGATAATTAACATGACCCACTTAGTGTTTAGTAAATAGGCAGTTCTTGCAGTGCTTTTTAACAGCACTATTATATTACCGTCCACTTCCCTTTTAGATCCAGTACCTTAGGGAGAGTTCATCTCAAGATATAATCAAGCTTAATTGGGGGCCCAGATCTCCTCTATTATGTGAAAGAGTCAATTGAGGGCCTTTGACTCACAAAAGTACCTGTCTCCCTTCCTGAGGGCTCCAGAGACGGATCTCTCACTGCTACCAAGGGGTGATATCAAGCAAATCGATTCTTCTTCTCCCCCATGCAACATCGGTGGGGGGGAGAAACACTGGAAACAAGTCTCCTCTCCGGTCGATACCACGCCGAACACTCAAAGCGTAGGAAGCACCTTCTAACCGACCATCCGTGACGTCACCTTCTTTGCTGTCGGATCTGCCTCTCCCTGCGAGTGGGACCGCCCTGACTCCAGCTCCTCGCCTGTCCTTCCGCGGCAGACCGCCGGAACCTCCTTCACACCCCAAGAGCGGCACCAGTCAAAACACAAAACCCTTGCTTAGGTCAGCGGCACACAGGCACCGCGGGTGAGAATGCGACCACTCTTGAGCACTTATTGGAAATTGCCCGTTCTGTTTAGAGCTTGCAGCATTATTCACCTCCCCCTCTCGCAGCACCGGTGGGAGGGGGGGTTCAGGAAAGAAAGAGCAGTGTTTGGTAGAATTTTAGGAGTTTTCTTTGAGTCAGGGCTTAGGTCTGTTTCTTCCAGGTGTCGGTTTATCTGTCCTGGGTATTCCTGTATTTTCTTAGTTATTAAGGAGAAGTTAAATTAGCATAGCCAGTCCATTCAGCTGCTAACCAGTGCGTTGGAAAGGCACTTGTTAGAGTGCTGGGAATAGGATAAGTTCTTTTTCTTTATCCCTCAGAAAAAGAGCCACCTAGGACAAAGGTTTTAAGCACGATATGCTCTGCCAACGGCTCTTGCAGGGAACCTGAGAACAGGTGTTTGCACGTCCTTACACCTGTGCTCCTCCCACCAGCTTCCTCTAGAAAATACCTCAAATATGAGTATTTAATGTATAAAAATAATGAAATATATATTAAATGATAAATTTAGTTTTTTTTTAATTTAAAATTTTTAAAGTTTTAAAAGAGCTTTATTACCGATCAAACAAATGTTACAGACTGTTGAATATATTGAATTTACAATCGGCATATGTGGCGCTTTTAACCAGTGCCTTACACAGTATGTAATTTATAACTATAGAGTGTCCATGAATGATTGTTCTGAGTTAAAGTCAAGGATCAATGTCCAGGTGGGTATTCCAGCCCATACAACATTACAAACATAAGTTAAATAAACATATAAGGAAAGAAGGAAAAAACAAAGGTTTAGGAATGGTTCTTAAAACATCTCAGGATAGCGTGGGCCTCTCAGCCTGGTGTGTGTTCTTGTTTGCTGTCCCTATTTACTTTTCTAGTTATGGGATTTCCAATTAGATACTGTGGCCTATACATCTTGTGTAGGTGAGTAATATTGTCCAGTTTGTATAGTGCGCTATGTGATAGGTATTGTGGTTCCATGGCACCACAGGATTTTGGTGTGTAGGCATCAATGGGAAAAATTGGAGGATATATTGGTGGAAGTATGTAGGATCTTGGCCCAGCTAGTGTAAAAGTCTAGAAATAGGCGAGAAGTTGTTGTTGCTGTTGGTCTATCTTTCACTGAAAGTCAAGCCGCTAGGCCAACATTTCTTGTGTCCAGGATGTCACAATCCAACTGTACCCACTCTTTGTTAGGGTCATTGTAACACTAGTCCAGGAGTCTGTGTAGGGTGATTGCTTGCTTATATATATGAATATTGGGGAATCCAAGACCCCCTCTGTCTCTTGGGAGATAAAGTGTTTTCTTGGCTACTCTAGGTCTGACGTCTCCCCAGATGTATTGTTCTATTATAGTCTGTATTTTGTGTAAATAGTTTGTCGGATATTGGGATTGGCGTGGTTTGAAGCAAGTACAGTAATCTGGGTAGTACGTTCATTTTGATTATGTTACTTCAGCCCACCCAGGAGATTGATTTGTTTCTCCAGCTAGATAGGTCTGCGACTAAGGTGTTTTCAAGTGCTTTATAGCTAGCTTGGAACATAATTTTGTGGGTCAGGTGAGAGGTAAATTCCCAAGTATTTCATTTTGGATTGTTGTGTTCTGAGTGGGCAGTTCTGTAGTAACCCTATTAGAGCTTCAGGGTTGTGTATAATATTCAGTAGTTCAGACTAAGTTAGGTTAAGATGAAAATTTGAAAGCATTCCGTAGTCTCTGAAAATAGTCAATGTTCTAGCTAGGGATATGTTAATACTGGTTAAAGTGAGCAAAATGTCGTCTGCATATAATGCCAATTTATGTTTGCAGGTTGTAGAGTGTTTACCTCAGATTTTTTGAGCTAGGGCTTCTATGGAGATGGCAAAGAGAATTTGAGAAGGCAGCTCTGCCTCGTGCCGTTCCGTATAGAGAAACTGTATGATAAGAGACTGTTTACCTTAACCCGGGCTGTGGGATTTTGGTATAGTGTAAAAATTTGATCAATGAAGGTTTCACTCAGTTTCATCTTCTGCTGGACCATTTTTAAAAATTACCAATGGACTCTGTCAAGTGCTTTTTCGGCATCTGTAGACAATGCGAACCAAGGGTATGTGATGTTCGGCATGTGAAATTAGTTGTAGTACTTTCAGCATGTTAGCACGTGCCTCCCGCCCTACAAAGCCCACCTGGTTTGGATGGATTAGTTTGGGGATAAATCTGTTAATTCTGGTGGCTATGATCTTGGCATATATTTTGATATCAGAGTTTAAAAGGGAGATGGGGCAGAAGTTTTCTGGTCTGTCTGGGCTTTTTCCCTGTTTGGGGAGCACTTTGATATGTGCCTCCAGCATAATGATGTTAGGGGTGCCAGCTTATGGTGTATTTATGTCTTGTAGTATTTTATGCCTAGACCATCTGGTCCTATTCTTTTACCGTTGGGCATGCTTAATTTCTTCAGGTGTGATTGGCGAGTCCTTGTGTATTTGGCCTGTTGCATCCGATATAGTGTGTATGTGTGTGTTCAGCTGTTTCCATCTAAGTACCTTGGCCAAAGATGAGCCTGCCTTATCGTTTAAGTCAAAGTATTTTTGTTGCAATAATATTGCTTTACACTAATATTCTTTTGCAACGTGTTTATTGAAGTTGTCCCTTGTTTTTGTCAATTAATTCAGTATATTTGTTGAAGTGGGTTTGTTTTATGTTCTGATTCTCAATATCTGATTTGAGTTGTGATAGAGTTTACAAATTGCCGGTTAATTTTAGTTTCTCTTGCTTTGAGTTTAATAAATTCCCCTCTCACTACACATTTGTGGGCCTCCCATTGTGTAGCTGGGGAGTGTTTTATCTGAAATAATGGCCTAAAGTTGTGTCGATTTCCAATTTTGTCAGAGGGTTGCCTAGTATAAATTCATCTAGCCTCCACATGAAAGGGCATGGTAATGAGCCATGCTATTGTGCACTGTACTGGGGCGTAATCAGACCAGGTGATAGGAAGTATGGTGGAGTTCCCTACCATTGAGAGGCCTATTTGATCCGTGATGAGGTAGTCAAATCCTAGTGTATGTGTGATGTGGATGAGAGTAGAATGTGTAATCTTGATTAGAAGGATTCCCTGTTCTCCAAATGTCTGTGGAGTTTAAGGAGTTGCAGGTGGGTGTTTATGGCCTTTATGACTTTTTGTGGTGTGCTTGTTTTACCCACTGAAGTGTCGCTTACAGGATCTAGTGGTAGATTAAAGTCCCCACCTAGTAGCAGTATACCTCTTGTGTGTTCTATTAGTAGCTGAGCCATATATCTTATATAAAACCTGTAGTCATTGTAGATTAGTGAGAGTCCCCTTGAGCAGATTTCTGTGGGCCTTCAGTACGCAGGCAAGAATCCCTGTGACTTGAGCTAGCATTTGCTGTATGCGTTTGCCTGTTGGTGTCTAGTCCTGTTGACTCTACTAGTGGAGGCTGTTGTCTATCAAGGTGTAGTTGAAAGTCTGCGTTATCATGCCTCATAGGCTCCGGAGGATGAATGGAGATCTGTAATGCTTCACAAAAGTGGGGTAGATCCTCTTTAGTCTTGAAAACTGCAATGGTTTTGCCTGTGGTCGCTATAATGCTCACTGGAAAGCCCCCTCTGTATGGTATTTTCTTTTCCCGGAGAGTGGTTGTGATGTAGTTGAGGTCTTTTCTCTTCTGAAGGATTGATGGGCTAAGGTCCGCAAATATTTAAATACGGTTGCCAGCATGTGTCATGTCCTGCTTCTGCCTGGAGCATTTTAATATTTCTTCTTTGTCCTTGAAATGCAGTAATTTAAGTATTACATCTCTTGGTGGTGCTTTGGGTGGTGGTTTGGCTCGGAGGGTGCGATGTGCTCTTTCAATAGTCATTTCTGGGGCACTGTTATCTCCCCTAACAGTCCAGAATAGGTCTTGAAAGCAACCCTCCAGTGCCGCTGGCTGAATGGTCTCTGGTAATCCACAGATCCAAAGGTTGTTTCTCCTTCCCCTGTTATCCAGGTCTTCTACCTGCTCTAGGAGATGATGTATGGTCTCATCCTGCTCGTATACCAAATGGAATATATGTTGGATGTCGTTATATGTAGTATTATGGTTTTCTTCCAGGTTTGTGACTCTTTATGTTACTCTTGTCAAGTCCCTTTTTAGGTCACCATACCAGGTCTCTACCTCTGACATAATTTCCTTGATGTCATCTTTGGTACAGAGTGATTATAGATCTTCCTTAGTGAGACCTGGGGAGTTGGATGTCATGGAGGTGTCAGGGTTTTTTCCCTGTTTTGTTTGCCATGTGCTGCTGGCAGCCATTTTACTCACCTCTCTTGCTGACTCTGGTGCATACTGTGTGATGCTGCTCATTTCCTGCACTTCCTTTTATGGCCAGACTGGTGTACATAATCTGTGTGATACAGGATGCAGTCTCAGAATTGTGATGTCATCACTTATTATATAAAGGGCCTCTGTTCCGTATGCTTTGCCCTTGCGTTGTCTCAGACCTGTTTGTAAGAGCTCCTGTGTATTACCTGGCTGTCTGACGTCCCTCCTGGTTCCTGATCCCTGGCTTGTTCCTGACTTTGCTGTTCTCCTTGTTCCTGATTCTGGCTCGTCTGACTACACGCTTTGGCTTCTGACTCGACTCGTCTGACTATTCGCTTTGGCTCCTGACTCGGCTCATCTGACTTCCAGCTCTGGTTTTGATTCCTGGCTATTTATTTGACTTGTGGACTTTTTATAATTTTTTGCTATTAATAAAGGTGTGATTAATTTTGCACTTCTCGTCTCAGTCTGATTCCTGGCACCCTGACATTACGCAAGGGCCATGAATCCTGATGGAGCTAATAATCCACCTTTACCTGCCATAATTTCCAGGATGGATGAACAGGATCAACGCTTGGATCAATTTGCACTAGCCCTGCAAACCCTGCTGACTCACACTGCACATTTGGACCAAAGTGTCCCGCAAGTTATGGCTGCTCCTGTTTCCGCTGCTTCACCTAGTCCTACTAGGAGCATGTCCGGTTCTGCACCTCTGCCTCAGCGTTATGGAGGCTATCCTAATCAGTGCAGAGGGTTTTTGAACCAGGTGGGCATTTACTTTGAGATGTTGCCTCAGGCATTTCCGACTGACAGAGCTAAGGTGGGATTTCTCATCTCGTTACTCTCTGACACAGCTCTTGCCTGGGCCAATCCCTTGTGGGAGACTAATAAACCTGTGATTTCAAATTACCCTGAATTTGTGGCCTTCTTTTGAAGGGTATTTGATGTTCTGGCTCACTCCTCCGCTGCTGCTAAACGACTCATGTCCATTTAGCAAGGTACAAGATCTGTTGCTCAGTATGCCATTGAGTTCCGTACGCTTGCCGCAGAGGTAGGTTGGAACAATGAAGCCCTTGTTGCCTCCTTCTTTCATGGGCTCTCTGATGCGATTAAAGATGAAGTTGCTGACAGAGATTTACCAGAAGATCTCGAGGCATTGGTGTCTTTTTTGATCCTAATTGATATCAGACTAAGTGAGAGGCCCTCTTTCAAGGAGCGCTTGTGGAAGCCTCCTGTTCCGTTGTCTCCTACGTGTTCGTTCCCACCCATGCTTCCCTCTCCTCCCATGCCTCCTGGTCCCGAGTCACCAGGTACTGCTGAGCTGATGAAGTTGGGATTCACGCGTCTCTCCATGGCGGAGAGGGCCTTTAGGAAGAGGGAGGGGCTCTGCCTCTATTGTGGGTTACAGGGCCACCTTTTGAAGCCTTGTCCTACACAGCTCACGCCTAAGGTCCTGTCGGGGGCAGACCTTGGGTGGTTTATCCTCGTCCCCGGAACCGTTAAAGGAGAAACCTTTGGTCACGGTTGTCCTTTCCTGGGTGGACTCCTCCATAGTCACCCAGGCTCTTGTTGACTCCGGTGCTGCGGGCTATTTTATTGACAATGCTTTTGTATCAAAGCACTTTATTCCTGTTTTGCCTCGGTCCGTTCCGCTTGCTATTGAGGCCATTGATGGCAGGCCCCTTCAGCCCGCACTTGTTACTCACGAAACTGCTCCATTATTCATGGCTGTTGGGGCTCTCCATTTTGAAACCCTCCAGTTCCAGGTGATAAACTCTCCTCATTTTCTTGTTGTTCTGGGTTATCCCTAGCTCCAAAAGCACAATCCCAGTCTCGACTGGTGCAGGTCCGAAATTTTGTCGTGGTCTCCGCAATGTATTTCCTCTTGTCTTCGGAAACCAGTTAAAGTCTTGTGCACTTCTTTGGTATCTCAATTGCCAGAGGAGTACAGAGAGTTCCTAGACATTTTTGACAAGGTGCGTGCTGGCAAGTTGCCTCCTCACTGGGCTTACGATTGTGCCATAGACCAGCAACCTGGAGCCATTCCTCCTTGGAGCCGGGTTTACCCTCTGGCTGTTGTGGAGAATTGTGCTATGGAGGAGTATGTTGCCGATGCTCTGTCACGGGGATCATCCGCAAATCCTGCTCTCCTGCTGGGGCTGACTTCTTCTTTGTGAAGAAAAAGGGTGGCGAGTTAAGACCATGCATCGATTATAGGGGTCTTAATCATCTTACCATTAAGAATGCTTACCCTATTCCGCTCATTACGGAACTCTTTGACCGCCTCAAGGGAGCTACGGTCTTTACTGAACTTGATTTTAGAGGAGCGTATAATCTCGTTAGGATCAAGGAGGGCCACGAATGGAAAACAGCATTTAACACCAGGAGCGGGCATTATGAGTATCTTGTAATGCCCTTTGGCCTATGTAATGCTCCTGCTCCTGACTCGGCTCGTCTGACTTCCAGCTCTGGTTTTGATTCCTGGCTTGTTATTTGACTTGTAGACTTTTTATTATTTTTTGCTATTAATAAAGGTGTGATTATTTTTGCACTTCTCGTCTCAGTCTGATTCCTGGCACCCTGACAGGAGGGTTGGTTCTGTGATGCTTCTGGCTGTATATTATTATTTGAGGTGGTACCAGGCCTAGATTAGAGTCTGGCAGTTTTAAGTATTGTTGTAGCATTCTAGGATGTTCTGTAAGCTGTAGCGTCATGAAGGGGTGTAGTCAGGTCAGTGTTTTAGTGTTAGAAGTGTACTGTGCATTCTGTGCGGAGGCCTATCAGTCCAGTAGGTTAAAGGTGGTGCTTAGTGTACTTTAGTGGTAAAAAGTAAGCCCACAGTGGTTTGTCCCCTTGCTACTAACTGCACTGACCTGTGAGGAACAGACTTAGGTGATCTTGAGGTGCTGTGGTTTCAGAGCCGGATATCTATAGTGGCTATCACTGTATGTGGCAAGGTTTGCTGCTATAAGGTGGTTTGCTGCAGGTTTTCCCCATAGGCCTCACTAGTGATTCTCTTGGTGGAGCGGTGATATGTGCTTCCTGTGATGTCTATGCCCAGGGTGAGTAAATTATGGGCAGATTAGCATATACCCCTTGATACTAACTAGGGTCTGCTGTGTGTGGGTTTAATCTTGTCTGTCCACTGTTGCCTGATGAACTCCGTCTGCGACACGAGTTGTGGGCTTCCGGTCCAGTCCTCCAAGCCCTTTTACGTTGTGTCTTTCTGCTGTTGCTAACAGATCTGCAATCTACTCCATTTTCCGGAGTTTGCTTAGCTGTGGATGGCAGTTCCTTTGATGCGACCGAAGTTGCTGCCAATTGAGTGTGCTGTCGGTCAGCCCGCCTGCAGCGTAACCGGGTGTCAGCTCTGGAACAGGCTGTTTGTGTGACTGACGCCTTTTGGATCCTTACCGATCATTTCTAGGAGCTCCCGGGTATTACGTTGCTCTTGGGGAATGTTTATGGAGAAGTGGCTGGCTGAACTTGCTGGGTTTGGGTAGCGTGGGCCTAGGAGCTCCACCCCCCATTAAATGATCATTTTATATTTTATAAATATATTGATTAAAAGCATGAAGAAAACTATTTAACTAAACATAAGAATCTGACATAGATATATATATATATATATTTGTGTCTATTGCAGCTGAGTTGATCACAGGAAAAGGCTGCAAGAGCAAAACTAGTCTTTTACTTTATCTTGTTAGCGTTGCTTAGCAACATATTTTGAGAAGTTAATTTGCTTAGATGCTGGTTGTTAAATGAAAATTGGTGGAGGGTTACGTTTAACTCCTAATGACATTCCATTCAGTTGTAACATGAACAAGGATGTTTGTAAAGAAGGTGAAAAACAGAATTCAATAAGAGCAAAAGCATAAATTTGAAAGGTCTCTTAGGGTAGACCAGCAAAAACCAGGAATTACCGGAGTAAGTAAATAAATCCTATTCACGTGCTGATGAGCACACCACAGTGATAAACAGGCAGGCCGGATAAGCATACACATATCTATTTACAGGGGACACACAGTTCACATAGACCACAATGTAATGGCACTTTTCTTTTTTCTAACACCCCTACCCGTCCACTTTAACCCCTCATAACTGCTTTTTGCAGATTGATTGTCTTTTATAAAAAAAAAAAAAAGCTACATTATTTTGCTAATAAATAAAAAAAAATCTTTACTTTGGAGGCAATTGGGGGTAATTTCAAAAATTAAACAGAGGTCTGGCCTCTGGTTAATTTTCTAAGTAGTAATTGCTAATCGCTGGTTATTTATTGTGCCCATTTACAGTTGCAAAATATCCCATCAAATAGTAGGTCACATAATTTGTAGACTCCCCCAAAAAGATGAAAATAAAAAAGACAAATTTATTAAAATGTCATTTATTTGGAAACAGTTTTTGATAACACTAATAAAACAATTTGTAACAATAACCATATTGACAGTAGCCCTTATAAACACAGTAACAAGCTCTTTATTCAATCTGTAAACTAATATATTATCTTTATGGTTGTTAAACAATTATTGATACTTTGTTTACTGGTTGTTTATCTTTTTTTCTTTAATATAATTCTGCATAATATTCAAAAATACCAACAATAAAAATTGTGCTATGTCCCATACTGCCTAGAGCAGGGGTACCTTAGCACCCCAGATGTTTTGAAACTACATTTCCCATGATGCTTAGACAGCCTAAAGAGTGTCTCTGCATCATGGGAAATGTAGTTCCAAAACACCTGGGGTGGCCAAGTTTGCCGACCCCTGGCCAAGAGACACCAAAAAGCAAAATCTGTAACTTAGGTTTCTATGGTTTTCAAATGCTGCAAATTGCACAAACATGCTATTAGATTTGCAGTATTTTAAAGTTAAAGAATTTGCTGTCTGTTCTTTTGGAACAAAAGCAATTTTGAAAAAAAAAAGAAGGAGATTCCCTTTAAATCTAATTTCATTGTTCAAATTTTGTTTTATTTTGTTTATTTTAAAAAATTTCTTGTCTTTTATGTTACAACAGGCGGCCCCCCCAGTGCAATATATATATATATATGTTTTTACTGTTATGACAATAGAGTGAAACAGCCAATAGGAAACTGCTTCATCTATATAGATTTCCACAGTGTGGATGGAACTCTGCCCACTTGTTATATCAGTGAACAAAATGCTGCATGGAGGGGACGGGCAGCTTAGAAAGCGATCAGAAAGGTGTAATATAGCATTTTGTTTAAAACAATTAAATAAGATTTTTAGCATGTGTGCTCAGTTTATTCCCTGCACTGAATTATACTGAGATAGAATTATAATTAATTAACTAATTAATTAATTGTTTAATTAAAGAAAATGAAACAACATTGCAATGCACATTTATTATTTATTTTTCTTGATTTTGCTGTCAAAATGTGTCACAATGTGTGCTCTCATGCTCTCTAGAGGAGCTCAGTTCGGCACTTTCTGTGTGCTGGAAGGTTCATCTGATAGTTAGTGATTGGTTGTAGCAGGGCACAAACCCAGAGGAAAAAAAAAAGTTGATTAGTTTGTGCAGTTAAAATCGTTACTCTAAAGGGTTTTCTGCACGGAGGAATACCTTAAAAAATTCAAATTCACACTATTCAATGATAATTTAGCAATGTCCTTGTCAGATGATTGATTCCGGGGTCAACGGATTAGTGTGCAAGGTTCAATTATGTTCTTGTCCAGTCCTGACTATGTAAAAACAATGCATATCTAAATATATATATATACACACACACAAACATAGTATATATATATATATATATATATATATACAGTATATATATATATATATATATATATATATACACATACACATCCCAAATGAGCCCAACACTCTTCAGCACAAACAGACACCGGGGGGTAAATTTCAAAAATATAATATAACGTCCCAAAATGGAAAGCACTCATACTAGTATCTGAGGATGGGGGAAACTCGAAAACGTTAATACATATTAAATTTATTTGACTTACAAATCCGGTTGAGTGCTTTTCCTTTTGGGACGTTATATTTACTATATATATATATATATATATATATATATATACATATATATATATACAGGGAGTGCAGAATTATTAGGCAAGTTGTATTTTTGAGGATTAATTTTATTATTGAACAACAACCATGTTCTCAATGAACCCAAAAAACTCATTAATATCAAAGCTGAATAGTCTTGGAAGTAGTTTTTAGTTTGTTTTTAGTTATAGCTATTTTAGGGGGATATCTGTGTGTGCAGGTGACTATTACTGTGCATAATTATTAGGCAACTTAACAAAAAACAAATATATACCCATTTCAATTATTTATTTTTACCAATGAAACCAATATAACATCTCAACATTCACAAATATACATTTCTGACATTCAAAAACAAAACAAAAACAAACCAGTGACCAATGTAGCCACCTTTCTTTGCAAGGACACTCAAAAGCCTGCCATCCATGGATTCTGTCAGTGTTTTGATCTGTTCACCATCAACATTGCGTGCAGCAGCAACCACAGCCTCCCAGACACTGTTCAGAGAGGTGTACTGTTTTCCCTCCTTGTAAATCTCACATTTGATGATGGACCACAGGTTCTAAATGGGGTTCAGATCAGGTGAACAAGGAGGCCATGTCATTAGATTTTCTTCTTTTATACCCTTTCTTGCCAGCCACGCTGTGGAGTACTTGGACGCGTGTGATGGAGCATTGTCCTGCATGAAAATCATGTTTTTCTTGAAGGATGCAGACTTCTTCCTGTACCACTGCTTGAAGAAGGTGTCTTCCAGAAACTGGCAGTAGGACTGGGAGTTGAGCTTGACTCCATCCTCAACCCGAAAAGGCCCCACAAGCTCATCTTTGATGATACCAGCCCAAACCAGTACTCCACCTCCACCTTGCTGGCGTCTGAGTCGGACTGGAGCTCTCTGCCCTTTACCAATCCAGCCACGGGCCCATCCATCTGGCCCATCAAGACTCACTCTCATTTCATCAGTCCATAAAACCTTAGAAAAATCAGTCTTGAGATATTTCTTGGCCCAGTCTTGACGTTTCAGCTTGTGTGTTTTGTTCAGTGGTGGTCGTCTTTCAGCCTTTCTTACCTTGGCCATGTCTCTGAGTATTGAACACCTTGTGCTTTTGGGCACTCCAGTGATGTTGCAGCTCTGAAATATGGCCAAACTGGTGGCAAGTGGCATCTTGGCAGCTGCACGCTTGACTTTTCTCAGTTCATGGGCAGTTATTTTGCGCCTTGGTTTTTCCACACGCTTCTTGCGACCCTGTTGACTATTTTGAATGAAACGCTTGATTGTTCGATGATCACGCTTCAGAAGCTTTGCAATTTTAAGAGTGCTGCATCCCTCTGCAAGATATCTCACTATTTTTGACTTTTCTGAGCCTGTCAAGTCCTTCTTTTGACCCATTTTGCCAAAGGAAAGGAAGTTGCCTAATAATTATGCACACCTGATATAGGGTGTTGATGTCATTAGACCACACCCCTTCTCATTACAGAGATGCACATCACCTAATATGCTTAATTGGCAGTAGGCTTTCGAGCCTATACAGCTTGGAGTAAGACAACATGCATAAAGAGGATGATGTGGTCAAAATACTCATTTGCCTAATAATTCTGCACTCCCTGTATATATATATATATATATATATATATATATATATATATATATATATATATATATATATATATATATATATATATATATATATATATATATATAAAATATACATGTCTTGTACTGCTGCTGGTTATAATGTCTCCTTAAAGTATATTAATTCTGTATGTGTGTGTGCTTGTGTGCATGTGTAAAAGTAGAAGAAAAGAGGGCGCCACAATAGTGCAGGATCAGTGGTGTTGGATGATCACACGCTTCTACAGAATATACTTACAAAGTATAAGGCACTTGAGAAGTGCCACAGAAGCCTTCTGGACCTTTTTAGCTGCCCAGATAGCTATCCTCTCGACCTAGTGGATATATGGAAGCTCCAAGGGAGAGTGATCACCTATACTCCGTGTTCCGCAGTCAGATATCCATTTCCCAGGATTGTAATGGACAAACTGCTCACAGACAAGGTGATATAGAAAGGCTCCAGATGATTATCCCAAAAAGTATAAGATATACTGCTAGAAACCGAGATCCTAAAAATATGTCTTCATTTTTGGGAAACAAAGGTTTCTTTAGATGCAATAGATGCAATAGACCAAATTGTGGTTTATGTATGTATACCACAGGGAACAGAATACATTTTAAATCTTACTCAACTAAAGAGGAATTTGAAATAACATCACGTTTTACATGTGATTCCGATTTTGTTGTCTATTTGCTGGAGTGCAAATGCGTAATACAATACATCAGTAGAACCTCTAGACTCCTAAAAAAGAGGTGGGGTGAACATCTTAGAAATTTGAAAAAAACTTTAGTTAACCACTGTGTACCCCGCCATGGAGCCAAATACCATGAGGGCCAATCCAATATTTTTAAGATATTCTTAATTGAATATATTTCCACAAAATGGGGTAGAAACAGATTTATACATCTAAGACAAAGGGAGACTTATTGGATTTAGAAAACGAAAACAATTAATCCACATGGTCTCAATGAACATATTGACATGGCTGCTTTTAATTAAATTTAAATTTAACTGTATCATCTTACTAGCAGCATTATATCAGGAGATTATGTAGACATATTAGAGTTTATTGGAAATTACGAGATTTATTTCCATAGTACATCAATATTTATCTTTTGTTATACTGTTATGAATATTACCTTTATCTATAAAAGTATATCATGTGAAATGGTGCAATTTTAAATGACACATTTTTCTATAAGTTATGAAAGGTAATAAACAAATCTGAATCCTTTTAGTTGCTATCAGTCTATTAATTATACCGACACCAGATGAATAACAAAAATTAGCTTTATTAAAGTATTTTGCTATTAATAATGAGCATTTAATAGAAACTTAAGCAATCAAAATATTACAGAGATGTAAACTACAGTTCTATAATAATCACTAACGCGATAACATAACTCCAAATAGCAAGGAAAACAGAATAATACAGAGATTAAACTATAAAGATGATTAAGTCATAATTTTAAAATAACACAAACATTGGCATGATGATAGGAACCAAATATTTCATTATAACCCTCTAAGGTATTTGCGGAGAATCAATCCCCTTTGACATACAGTTAGAGGAGTATTTTAGAACTGGGGAGTATTTATTAGTATTCTCCAAAGTAGAAGAATTGTCTTAGAGCTACATATTTGACTAAGTATCAGTTAGTTTTTTGGGTTATTAATTAGCAATATACCCACTAGTTTAGTCAATATCACTATATCTTTTTCTTGCTGTTAGTATCTTATTTGTATGTGGTATACGCTAATAGAGCCACTTTATATTTTATTTTATTTTGATTGTAGTGGACAATTATATTGTCCTAACGTATCTGTAACACGTCCAAGGGTCAAGAATAACATATTTGGTTCTGTGGCACAGAACACAGCATATTTTGTTCCAATTTATATCTAAGTGGGTACTCTAGGAGATATCAATATTGTGATTGTACATTCAGGATCTGAACAGTGATTTTTATCATTTTATTGTATTACTATAGATCCAAATGTATTGTAAATATTGAGATATACTTTTCTATATATCACATATATATTTTATAACATTATATTTTATTTATTATTCTTTATATTTCATACATATGTTTTAAGTATTTTATCCATAATTCTTTTCTGTTCTTAGATATCTTTTCTCACTTATTTTTGGAGATTATATATTGCAGGATATATATATATATATATATATATATATATATATATATATATATATATATATATATATATATTTATCAATGTGGGTGATAATGTAAATTATATTCACATTAATTTCTATGCTTTATACATACTGTATATATTTGTACCTATGTGCTGATTATTTTCAGCGGTGCTATGCGCACGCATTTGCCTGTAAATATTTATGGGTGCAGATATATGACAGGCTTCCCATCCCTTTTAATTCCCATATATATTATCTTCGTATATATATATTACTGTTTACATTAGATTTGCACTCAGAATTGTGCATCTATATATATGCATGACACAGTGGGTTATATGTTTTTCCACAGATATTTAATCAGTCCCTGCTATTCACACACTTGCTTGTCAACGGTAGGTGTGTTTGTTTATCATTTATGCTAATCACCAATCATGAAGAAGCCGGTCATTATTCTGGCATTTTATTGGACAATGGGATATGTGTGCGCATGTGCACTAATCGGCAAAAGACACTGAGATTTGTTTTAAAGTTGTGAGTTTTATTCTGTGAGTATACACCTGATGAAGCGGTCGTGAAGACCGGGAAACGTGTTGTGTGATATAATAACTTTTAAAATAAAGCCATATTGTTTGATACGATTAGGCATCACGACTGAACTTTTTATTTAGCAGTATATCTTATACTTTTTGGGATAATCATCTGGAGCCTTTCTATATCGCCTTGTCTGTGAGCAGTTATTCCATTACAATCCTGGTATATGGATATCTGACTGCGGAACACGGAGTATAGGTGATCACTCTCCCTTGGAGCTTCCATACATCCACTAGATCGAGAGGATAGCTATCTGGGCAGCTAAAAAGGTCCATAAGGTCAAGTGCCTTATACTTTGTAAGTATATTCTGTAGAAGCGTGTGATGATCCAACACCACTGATCTTGCACTATTGTGGCGCCTTCTTCTCTTCTCTTCCACTTTTCCACAGATATTTTCGCTTGTTTGCCATCAAGCTACTGGAAGGAGTTTTGCAGCCTCAAGTCCCATTTGTTTTCTCTCCAAGATTGCATAAGGAACTATACCTGGTCATTGTGGGATCACTCTAGGACATTATCACTATATCACATAGTGATCACGTTTGTTGTTTTTTGTTGTTATATATTTGATGTTTATCACGTTCGTCTCAGCTAATTTAATATACAATATATATATATATATATATATATATATATATATATATATTACTTTTTTTATAGAGTTTGGGATTCATCACTGTCTATTTCTTTACAGTTGGTTGTTATTTTGATACTTTGAGATATATATATATATATATATATATATATATATATATATATATATATATCTTCTCACTTCTCACTTAGTAGCTCATTGTGCACCATATTTATTATTGCATTTGATACAGTATCACCATACTTCTTTGCTACATATTTGTTTCGTGCATAGTACATGTATATATCACATTGTATTTCTTTTGACATTTAGAGTTCACATAATATTATCTTCCCCCAGGGAGTTTGTATACACTTTGAACTTTGAGCAGACGCATTTAACTTTATTTCAATTGTGTGCATGTGTGTTTGCATATATTTATGTGTGTGTATGTATTTGTGTGTGTGTGTTTGTGTGCATGTGTATGTATGTGTGTGTTTATGTGAGTGTATTTATGTGTGTGCATTTTTATGTGTGTGTGTATTTATGCATGTGTCTGTGCGTGTGTTGTATTTGTGGATAATATATAATGGCTGTTAGTGCTGTAGTAGTGGTGAGATGTTTTACATGAATTAATAAAACTATTGGATTTTTTGCATGGACTATTTCTTCTGCTATTTTGAATGGTGGTTTATGTGTGTTGGATATGTGTGTGTGTGTGTGCATGTGTGTGTGTTTGTGTCTATGTATGTGTGTTTGCATGTGTATGTATGTGTGTGCATGTGTGTATGTATGTGTGTGGTTATGTGTGTGTGTGCATGCATGTGTGTGTGTTTGTGTGTATGTATGTGTGTGGTTATGCGCCTGTGTGTGCGTGCGTGTTTGTGTGTATGTCTGTGTGTAGTTATGTGCGTATGTATGTGTATGTCCGTGTGTGTGCATGTGCATGTGTGCGTGCATGCGTATGTATGTGCATGTGTGTATGTATGTTTGTGGTTATGTGCGTGTGTATGTATGTGTGTGCATGTGTGTGTGTGGTTATGTGTGTGTGTGTGTATGTATGTGTGTGCATTTGTGTGTGTGTATGTATGCGTGTGGTTATGTTCATGTGTGTCTATGCATGTGTGAGTGTGTATGTGTGTGGTAATGCGCATGTGTATGTATGTATGTATGTGTGTGCATGTGTGTGTATGCATGTGTGTTTGTGTGTATGTGCATGTGTGTGTATATGCATGTGTGTGTATGTGCGTGTGTGTTTGTGTGTATGTATGTGTGTGGTTATGTGCGTGTGTATGTATGTGCATGTGTGTGTATGCATGTGTGTGTATGTATGTGCATGTGTGTGTATGCATGTATGGGTGGTTATGTGCGTGTGTATGTGTTAGGAATAATTGCTAGCATGACCAGCGCCATCTTGTTCTTAGCTGCCATTTTGTCTTAGGCATCCATCTTGTCTCATTAACATTTATTATAGCAGCTATTCTGTAGTGGGAAAGGATATATTTGTTATTAGTTTCTGTAGAGCGAGTTTGGCCTTGCAGATGTTCTGGGAAGGTGCCTGGAAGTTGCTATCTCTATAAGATGCCCATATGGCCTTGCTTTGAGCCTAGATGCATTTGTTATTATGGCTATAGAAATATTGCTTCTAAAAACTGTCTTTTACCTAATTATAATAATGAGCTTGTATTTTTCCTGACAAACACTGTGTAAAATGACGCGGTCATAACCCTGTTATGCTGTAACTGTCGCCTATAAGACGTGTTGTTCATCTTTCAATAAAGGAGAATAGTTTTAGACTCATTGCTGCGTCGTCTGAAGTCTGTTCTCGTGGATATCCTGATCAAATAATATATTCATTTCCAGCTGGTATGGTGTGCCTAAGGCCCAGTCCTGACTGACACTCCCCCTCTGAAAACAACACCTAACAATTCTGGTGTCAGTTCTTGGGATTCGCACTGGATAAGTAGATGAGTGTTTTTTTACTCTACTTTTCCCTCTGTGAATCTGAACCTAAATTTATTCTTATAATAGGTGTTGGTTATATATGATAAAGGGTTAAGGGGTTCCTGCAGTAAAGAAGAAGGGTTTTTGCGGAGGTTTTCAGACCTGCCGGCAGTTGTGATAACCCCCTCCAGGCAGGTTAAAAGTCCTGTGCTGGTTTAGACAGGTGTGCAGTCCTGTCTGGTGAAGCGTGCAGAAAAAAGTTAGCATGCATTTGACGGGAAGTTTAAGTCCCCCGTGCAAGTTGGCATCGCTTTGTTATGGTGAGTTTGAGTCTCATCTGTGTTGAAGTTGTCCCTATACATTCCTATAGTAGAGTTTTTGTTACCTATCACTGGATTTAAATTAATATTTGGTGCTTTTGCTTGCTTGCTTTTATTGCCATATAATTGTGCTGTGCTGTGCTTATAAGATATTAAGTGAATGAGTGTTTATCATTGCTGCTGTTATTTTGCTGCTATTATTGTGTTGTTAAAAAATGGGGTCTGTTCATAGCAAAATATTGATAATAAGGCATAGAGAAAAAGAGAATGTTATTGCATTTTTAATGTCTACAATGGGGTTAACAGTTTCATTTCAAGGCAGGGAGCTGTACATGCTGAAGTTTTCTCCTGCATTCAGAGAAGTTATTAGTAGAGAAAGGGGGGCCAGTGCTGTGTAATGAGTGTTGGTCTGTCAGTTCTCACTGTGTCTTATACGACATGTAAAAGATTTACTCTAAACCAAAAGATATGAGAATGTATTATTTTGTTTGAAATTTGTTTGTCCCAATCTGTGGGGAAAATGTCCATTCCTTGCAAATTCGGACACTTTCAAATACATTTTAAATTTGGTGGAAAGTTAATCTTATTGTATTCTTAAATGTCTTTGGTATGTTATGAAATATATGTGAAAATATTTGAGGTTTGCGAGTTGATATGATTTTTGTCTACAATCGCTGCAAAGGAAAGCTGTCCTTGATGTTTGATGCGGGCTAGAGTTTTGTGTGTGTATCAGGGATTCTTAGTTAAGAAATTTGACGATGTAATGATTTGCTTGTTATTGCTGTAACTTTATTTTAAAGTTATATGTATGTTCTTAATTATGTGTGTTATTAGCAGCAGTTTTTAGTTTTATGATAAAGTAATTTTTATTATTTTGTAACAAAGGCATAATAACAGACAAAGTGTGAAACAAAAGATGAATCAAAATAAATCAAGAGAACAAACATCTTGGTTCTCTAAAGTTACATAGTAATAAAAACAATGCAAAATACAAATCAATAAATCGTTCAATTACTGAGTTATAGCATGTAGGGTCGCTCTTACAGGAGAATTTTAATAGCGTCATGCGTTGAGGGACAATAGTCCTTTTAATATAAATTCTCATGTTTGAGCTAAAATTCAAGTTGTTTAGTGCATTTTTATGAAGCTGTAAGGCCCACATTAGTTGCATATTACCAAGGTAAAGGTCATCTAGATAAAGTATTAGTGAAAGAGGAAAAGAGTAAGGTAAAGCAAGGAGAGAAAGAGAGATGGGGTGTAGAGAGGGGAACAACTCCTGACCATTCTGCTCCAGTTTGTGTAAAGATTTATTTTATGTAGGGTTAATATGACTCCTAGTTATCTGTGTTATACCTATCTTTTCTGGGGACTCTATGTACCTGAGGGTGGGGCCCCTTAAGTGAGGGGTTCTATCCTATTAGACTAATGTGTTAAGACCCATTATGTAATATCCAGTAATACCATACTTTCTGGAAGGTTTCTTGGGTATCCAGGAGAAATGCTGCCTGTTCTGACATATTATAAAAGAATTTAATTTTGTGTTGGATTTCGTCCCAGGAAGGGGCACACTCCCTCCAGTGACGGGCTATACAGATCCTCGTGGCGGTGCATGTTATCCTGATAAACAAATTAATATGTTTGTTAAATTCTTTAAGCCTGACATGGAGCAGTGCTTGTTCCATGGTAAGTCTAATGGGGCTGTCTAGGGTAGAGCTTAAGAACCGAGATAGTCGGTTCCACACCCTATGTGAATAGGTGCAGTCCCACCACATGTGTTTATAGTCCCCCACCTCCCCACAGCCTCTATAACAAAGTCTGGATCTATCTTTGGTAGAGTGTGAGGTTATCAGCGGTGTTAGATACCAACGGAAGTTGGTTTTAATGCAGTTTTCCCACATGTCTGCACTCAACAATCCCTTTCCTGCACTAGAGAGAGTGATATACCAAACTTGGACCTCCATTTCCTTGTTGATATCCTTTTCCCATTTAGTTTGTAAAGAGGATTTGGAGTTGTCTGAAGCTAGCTGAATTGCCTGGTAAAGCCTGGAGATAGTGTTCTTGGGTCTGGATGAGGAGCTGCATATGTTTTCTAATGTAGAGGGTAAGTTTTGGGTTATGAGTGGTAAGAGGGGGTGAATTATGGAGGTTAGCTGCAGGTAAAGGAACCATTCTAGTTTGATTGGCTGTAATTTTTCTTGTAGTTGTGTGTAGCTCATCATTTTGCCTCCTACTATAATGTCAGCGATTCTATAAAGTCCTCTGTTTTCCCATTTTTTGATGATGGGAACCAGTTCATGCCTAACTAGGCTAGTAAGTGTGGTTTAACTGAGTGTAAAGGGAGTAGAGCCAGGGAGGTGGTTAGCTTGGACCATTGCTTGATCATAAAATCTATTATTGGGTGTTCGTGTTGTGTCTTGCTAAGGCACCGTTTAGGGTCCCAAAGAATCGAGTCGTGTGGGATAATTCCTGCAATATCTGACTCTAGCTGCGTCCAAACAATGTCCTTGTCTGGGTCATTAAGAAGAGCTGTCTGCGCTAGTCTAGCTGCCTGAAAATAGTGTTTAAGATTTGGTGCCCCCACCCCCCCCAACTGTCTGTTTCTGGAGAGGACTGCCGAAGGGATCCTAGCTTTTTTGTTCCCCCTAATGAAATTGATTATATGTCTTTGGAGGTCGTCTAAGTCTGGGGCTGGTATTCTGATTGGCAAGGTGCGAAATAAATATAGGATCCTTGGTAATATCATCATTTTGATTGCCGACAGTCTACCAAACCATGAAAATCGTAGCTTACTCCATCTATTTAGATCTTGTTTAATAGATTTGTACAAAGGGGGGTAATTTACGTTATATAAAGTCTTTGAGCTTGTGGTTAGATTAATCCCCAAGTATCTGAGAAGGTGTTTGGCCCATTTAAATTCAAAGTTAGCTTCCAGTTTTTAGTTTTAAGTGATATTTGTTGTATGCAAATAAAGACTGTCCACCTGTTGCAGCATATAAATAATTGTTTTTGCAAGTGAACTAATTAAGGGATTTGTGAATGTGCGGATGATTGTGTGACTTTCGGTCACGTTCTGGTAAATGGAAAAAGATTAACAGGTTGATTCAAGTATGTTGTATTTGCAAGATTTGTGCAAGGAGTTAGTGGAAAAGATAAAATAAGGTTATAAGCTGTATAGTATTGCATTTATCTAAAAGTATTTGGGTCTGTTTCTGTTGCAAGTAAATTAATTCAGTAGTTGTTTTAATATAAATGGGTATTATTTATGCTGTGATGGCTCTCATTTAAATATGCAGGTCATGACACAGTAAAGAAGTAGAATTTTTATGGTAAATAATACAAGTTTCCTAATGTTGGCTGGGGTATACATATGTAATATATATGATAAATGGTCAGCCCTTATGGGGACAGTACACTGTAAAATTGTTTTTATATTAATGTATTTTCAATGACTTGTGATACAAGCTGAATTGTATAAAATATAGGAGAAATTGCATTTGCGAGTTTATTTGTATATATGAAGTAGCTGGTTTTGGGCTTTCAAAACACAGTTTATTGCAATGGGTTGAATTTTGGATAATAAGCATATCTCATTGTGTTCTTTATTTTATATTTGTCTGTAAAATCGGAGCTCAGGGCTTAGACAGAGCAATGGAAAATTGTCATTTTATTACTTAAAGGACCAGTTCCCTCATGGGAAAGGAGTTCATGAGCAGCAATAACACTGTATTAACAAGTAAAAGAGATAAAACATAAATGTAGTAGTTTGCAAAATATATATTTTTAAATCTGCTGTTTAGATAGCAGACATCTACGCAGTGTAACTCAATTGCCTTTGTAATGCAAATTGAACTGATGCAATCTTTGTGTTGCGATCTGTGAGACTAGCGGGGAAAAAAAAAAGAAGAAGGGAAAATATTTAAAGGGGTACAGGCAAACTGATATAAAATCTGAGATTTTAAAGAAATATTTACAGAGAAAGAAGATGAGGTTTATTGTAAGCCAAACATTAGTATATTTAACTGTGTCAGCAGTTTCAATTAAAGATATATATTTTTTTAAATTTGGGTAAAATGTCCCTTTAACTGTCCTGCACCCCACTGTGAGTGTGTTTTTTTATGCTGGCTGTGTTTGCTTAGGCTATTCAATGGACGTCAGTATACATTTTTATTATAAGTGAGCACAGTGGATCATTGGGAACAATTTAAAGGGGAATTTTTTGGACAAACTGTCTTCTTAATCTATTAGTGTACCTTCTTATTATTCTTTTTAGAAAGCTCATTTTTTGTTATATACAAATGTTATATTTAGCTAGAGAGCTGCAAAATGGTGACTATCCCATTATATAAAAAAAAAAGTTAAATCAAATGATTGTGTATTTAGTAAAATCTTGGTTATGTAAAAGTATAGACTGGATTCCAGAGCTTTTCACAAATGATTTGTGCCACACATGATTTATTTAACAGTGGATTTGCACAGTGCATGCGAGCAGGGACTATATAGAACAGTGGCTGTACTATTATTATCTGATCTTTCCCAAAATATAGTACTTAGGGTGTTTGTGTGTTCCTTTGTAAATTTATGGTTAGGGATTTTATTTGTAAATATGCAACTGGAGTTTATTGATCATCTGAAGTGATTGCATGATTAGTATGATCTCATAGTATTGTGCATGGTAGAATTTGCAGAATCTAGGGTATAGACGGTTGTTATAGGATTTTAATTATTTGTAGTGTTTTGCGAGTGCTGTGTTTCAGTATAAGTATATGTGTTGAATTTCAGGTTAATTCTGGTTGTTAAAAGTTTGTGTCGGCTGTTAATGTTTTGTTTTGTGGAATGGACAGGTGGTTTTAAGTGTTTTCTATGCGAATCTTATGTTTTTATTTTTCGTGAATGCGTGTGGAAGGGTGCTGTATGAATGGAATATTGAATATTGAGGTGTATTTTATTTTGCCTGATGTTAAGAATAGTATACTACATGCATGAGTGGAGTGCATGAATTGTCTTTTAGTTTGCTGTTATCTTGTGTTTGCGTGACACATAGGGTGGTTCCCGCAAACAAAGTGGGAAGTATTGATGAGTATCTTTATGTGATTTGGGTGATTATTTTAAGTAAGTAAATGAACCTAAAATGTTTTTATTTTTCTATTTTGTTCTTAACACAATATTTGTATTTGCAGGATGAGATCATGAAGCTGTATCCAGAGATTAAATACACTAAATGAATTATTTTTGAGTTTTTCATATTTAGGTAAAATCTGTACAGATAAACTTCCAGAAGCAATGAAGATAAAAGACCTCTTGTCAAATTTGTTTTAACCACCATACTGCAGTAAAAGTTGCTGAACTATCTTTGGATCCATTCTTTGCTTTGCATGCTGGTACTAGCCCCAGAACTGGACTCTGAGTAATCTATGACTGTTTCCTATGATGTGTGTCTTCAGAACATAAAGACTATCCTTCTCTGGACTGTGCCTTGCCTGTTGATATTGAGGACCTCTTACGCGGTTACAGAGTCAACAACAATTAAATTAGGGGACTATTGTTTTAACTTTTTTACTTATATTGCTTGTTTTGTATTCTCTTGTATTTGTGTTATTTTTTGTTGATCATATTAGTTATAAGAAGTGATATAGCATTGTCTGCAGAAAGTATGCCTTATTTGTATTAGTACAACATTGTAGTTTATGTACTTAACAAAGTAACCCTTTAGATAAGTGTAACTCTAAACCTTGCAGTAGTGTAACCTATTGAATGGCCCACTGAGTATAGAAAATATGTTTGCACCTTTATAGTTTAAAGAAAATGATACAGAGAAATATTTGTTTAGGGAGTAGCATAATTATAGTTCTATTGATGGTATATTTTCTACCTACCATGGCTCTTATTGGAGTTGTGTTACGAAAGCAAATGTATATATTTTTTGTATTTTTAGGTTGCATAAAATAATTAGTAAACTAGCATTTATATCAGACGAGATTACTGACTATTAAGATCATAGTTGGAGAATTATAAACATTACAGATAGTAGCTTTGCAGAATAAAGCAACACTAGGTTCTTTTATTTTTAGTAGTTCCAAGAGAAAGTGTGAAGAAAATATTTTTATTGGCTGTTTTATTTTTCATTTTTGTTGCAGGGCAGGCCTTAGCATACATTACTTAGCATAGCCATGCAGCCTCTTGATGAAGTCTAGCAGTTTTCACTTGCTTAGTATTCATGAAATATCATTTAAATTGTATAGAGAAGCTGTGAGTAATTCTCTGTAAAAGTTTCAATGTATTTTGTTTGTGTTATACATCCACAATGTTTTCTTGGTTTTAAATGACATATGATAAGTTAAGCTAAAGGAATTGTAATGCTTACAAAATGGTGAAAGAAGTTTTATTTGGACATAATTGTGATTGTATCAGGGTATGTACTCATCTTGTGCTGTTTTGTTTCCTTCTTAGACTCCTTCTGACTCGAGTGTCTGCTTGCTATGGGGATCCACTGGCTTTCCTTGTCTACCCCATGAACAAACCATCGGACTTCCAGCATCTACCTGCAGAAGAACACTGGATAAGCACCCCTACTGCAAATGGACTATTGTATTGAAGCAGAGTGTCTGAGGAAGGTGGAGCGCTCTAAGAGGACAAAGACTGTTCTTAAAGTGATCAGAGGCCACCTAGAGACATTTGTGCTGTTCCCATGTCATGCTTCACTGTGGAGAATGTACAGAGCAAGAAACTGTTGGAAATATTGGGGGGTGCTGGCAATGCAGGTGGAGAAATAAAGATGCAGCATTATTTGGGGGTGGATAGGGGGCTGGTTGGGTCTTTGTGCAAATAGACCAGTAGTTTGAGGATGCTGGGAGGTGGATGGAGAGTATTGGAGAGGCCGCACCTATGTGCAGTGACAAATTGTGCCCTATTGGCCCATAAAATGATACCACTACATGTGAATATCTTTCTCTATAGTATTCTCACATAGATTCATGTTATACCAAAGTATCAGACGTATATTGTTGTTAAAGGATTTACTGATTTTATGTGCTTTTCTATTTTTGTGTTATTCTGTTAGAATAAAAGGGTGGTATGTTAGGAATAATTGCTAGCATGACCAGCGCCATCTTGTTCTTAGCTGCCATTTTGTCTTAGGCATCCATCTTGTCTCAGTAACATTTATTATAGCAGCTATTCTGTAGTGGGAAAGGATATATTTGTTATTAGTTTCTGTAGAGCGAGTTTGGCCTTGCAGATGTTCTGGGCAAGGTGCCTTGAAGTTGCTATCTCTATAAGATGCCCATATGACTTTGCTTTGATCCTAGATGCATTTGTTATTATGGCTATAGAAATATTGCTTCTAATAACTGTCTTTTATCTAATTATAATAATGAGCTTGTATTTTTCCTGACAAACACTGTGTAAAATGACGCGGTCATAACGTGTCATCATGTTAACCCTGTATGCTGTAACTGTCGCCTATAAGACGTGTTGTTCATCTTTCAATAAAGGAGAATAGTTTTAGACTCATTGCTGTGTGGTCTGAAGTCTGTTCTCGTGGATATCCTGATCAAATAATATATTCATTTCCAGATGGTATGGTGTGCCTAAGGCCCAGTCCCGACTGACACTCCCCCCCTGAAAACAACACCTAACAGTATGTATGTGCA
>NC_069509.1:164872326-164874826 GCF_027579735.1 Bombina bombina
TTGTGCACAAGTGATGTTCGGATTCCATAATTAATGTTTTGCGATTGTTTTAACCCCTTTATTACCACAACGTACACTGTACGTCTCTGGTCGTTAAGTTTTATTTTGGTTATAATAGCTATTATACTCTCCCTCCAGCTGGCCATTGGAATAGCGCGGTCTCGCCGCTGGCGCTATTTAATATGCAAGCCCCATAGAAAGCATCGCTGGTCCTTAAGGGGTTAAACCCACAAAGGGGAATGTCTTGTCTTTAATTGCATATTATATATTCATTGTAAGAACATATTGATAAAATTAAAGGGATATAAAACCTATTTTTTTTTCTTGATTCAGATAGAGCATGCGCTTTTAAACCACTTTCTAATCATTTTTCATTGGTTCTCTTGGTATCTTTTGCTGAAAAGCAGTGATGTAAGCTTAGGAGCTAGCCCATTTCTGGAGCTCTATATGGCAGCGATTTTGCACAAATATTATCTATTTGCAAGAGCACTAGATGGCAGCAGTTTTGCACGGATGTTATACATTAGTAAGAGCACTAGATGGCAGCAGTTGTACAATGTTATACATTAGCAGGAGCACTGGATGGCAGCAGTTGTACAATGTTATACATTAGCAAGAGCACTAGACGGCAGCAGTTGTACAATGTTATACATTAGCAGGAGCACTGGATGGCAGCAGTTGTACAATGTTATACATTAGCAAGAGCACTAGATGGCAGCAGTTGTACAATGTTATACATTAGCAAGAGCACTAGATGGCAGCAGTTGTACAATGTTATACATTTGCAAGAGCACTAGATGGCAGCAGTTGTACAATGTTATACATTTGCAAGAGCACTAGATGGCAGCAGTTGTACAATGTTATACATTTGCAAGAGCACTAGATGGCAGCAGTTGTACAATCCGATAAAGGACTCAGTGAGTAAAACCTCACAGATATGAGCCGACACACTTGCTTAGAAATCCCAATACTGGAAATGCAATCAATTGGCTTTGGTAGTAAGCTCACAGCCACTTGGGAAATGTTCGTGGGAAATCGGCATGTGGGTTAAAAGCAAAAAATAGAAACTACGTGATGACAAAAAGGTTAAAATGAAACAATCAAGTTTATTAAAACCTTATACACTACGCATTTCCCGGTCACAACAACCGTTTCATCAGGTGTATATTACTATCAAAGTCATCACGATATTTAAAACAAATTTCGGCGTCTCAAGCCATTCAGTGCACATGCGCGCTAAAACTATGAGCCAATGAAGTATCCATCTGAGCCGGCTTATTGCTGATAGGCTAAAATGAGGGGCGTGTGATACCAACCCATAAAGGGTGTGTTCCCTGTCACTTTTAGATAACTGTGAGAGATCACGGCTACGACACGAGCAGATTAATCGCCGTGGACAACAAAAGCCACTCGTCACAAGTGGCTAAATCACTCAGCAACAGGCCATACACAATAATTGAATAACATCATATTAGTAGAAAAAAAAAGTGGTATATTTGCTACAGTGTAAATGTGGGGTTCAATACATTGGGAGAACCTCAAGACCTATTAAAAAGAGGTGGGGGGAGCACATGAGAAATGTGAAGAAACAATTGGTGAATCATAGTGTTCCTCGCCATAAAGAAAAATTTCACCCAAGGGAGATAGATACATATAGAATTCTCCCTATAGAATATATAGCTCCAAAATGGGGTAGAAATAGATTCATACATTTACGACAAAGAGAGACCTATTGGATATGGAAATTAAAAACTCTCAAACCCCATGGTCTCAATGAAAATATAGATATGGCAGCTTTTAATTGAGTCCATCTTATGGTTTTTTCACATATACACTTATATGTTTATCATTTCAACTATTTTTTCATATTTTTCCATGTTTATTATATCATTTGTATTTATATTCACTACCACATTTGATACATTATATTTGTAAAGAACTATGCCTCATCAGTTGACCCCTGAGCCGGTTTTAGTTTTATGTTTATCTCCATGGGATACCTTATATATATATATATATATTATTATTTTTTACATTTATATGGGGTGTTTACCTGTCACTTTTATTATTTTATATGATACCCATATTCGTATATATATATTTTTTTACATTTTTGGGTATCTTCTATTTATATCTGTCCAGATAGAGTCCTTTACTCAATTGTCTTTCCATAGGTAATACGGGTCTTGTTATATATACCTCCAGCATCTTTAGGACTCCTTTATAATACTTTCCCAATTTTTATCATATGTAATATATATATATCCACGTTTTTTTTTTTTATATATTTTTTATATATATACATTTTTATACCCCCTCTACATCTCACCTAATATATAGCTAACATGTATTTCTTTAGAGTACTTTTAATCGGCATATGCCTTATCATGTTATGTAGTGCCAGTTGGTGAGTTGTTACTACTTTTTTAAAAGGATTTTTTTTTCTACTAATATGATGTTATTCATTTATTGTGTATGGCCTGTTGCTGAGTGATTTAGC
>NC_069509.1:164879826-164922326 GCF_027579735.1 Bombina bombina
TTTGTATCTAATTACCTGCCTACCAACATTACTAGAAAAACAGGATTGTTCCTATTTAAGTATTAAATACTCAGGACTTGGGACAAGCCCTAAATATCTCACATTATATTTTATTTATTTAATTAAAAAGCAGCACATTCAGCAAAATGACAAATGTTGGAAACTTAGATATAAGATGGAGTCGGGTGTAGATCAATTAAATAAAATCACTCCTTCACTCCACAGAGGCAGCAATCGTTAAGGTTACCAACGACCTACTTACAGCAAAATCCAAAGGCCACTTCTCTTTGCTTATCCTCCTTGATCTGTCCGCAGCCTTTGATACTGTTTTCTTTTGCTCCAAACCTTCTGCATTTGTGACACAGCCCTCTCGTGGTTCTCTTCCTACCTGTCAAACCGTACCTTTAGTGTAGCTTTCTCTGGAGCCTTCTCTGCCCCGTCACCACTTTCTGTCGAGGTACCGCAAGACTCTGTCCTCGGTCCCCTTTTCTTTTCAATCTACACGTCATCATTAGGTTCCTTAATAAAGTCCCATGGATTTCAATATCATTTGTATGCCGATGACACCCAAATTTACCTCTCTGAACGAGACCTATCTCCTTCCTTGCTAACCCGTCTCACTAACTGTCTTTCTCATACCTCATCTTGGATGTCCTCTCACTACCATCAGGGCCATCTTTAATATTGACTGGACCCTGGGCAAACATTTTCTTGGGTCCCCCCATGCAATTTCGCTCTCCACCCCAACATCCCAAAAAACAACTAAATCAATTTATTTTATTTTATTTTTTAGCCCAGCAGTGGATCATCCACTGCTGGGCTAATCATTAAAAAAAACAAAAAAAAAAACCCTTGCAATATGTGAAACTGGACCTAAGCAGTATTAATAAGTAAATAAATATATAAATTCCTCCACTGTGGATTCATTTAATATGCTTTTGAATGGGATTCTGGTGTGATGTTAGCTGGTTAAAGAGATTTAGGGCAGCCAACAGGAGCAAAGCAAGGTAAAGGAGGAAGCATGGAGGTGCAGACAAATATAAGTTTACTGACTGAAACAGCAGAACTACTATGGGAAGCTGTAAAATCTGAGACAGAGAGAGAAAATAAACTATAAAAATAAACCTTACCTTAATGTGTGACGTATCATCATGACACTATACATCAGCCACAGCAGCACATGTCACTTCTTTGCTAGGAACAAATTCACTTATTCTGTGAGTGTACATAAGCGAGTGAGTGTACATAAGCCAATAGGATTGAACTTCAATCCTATATACTGATCCAATCAGCCAATAGGTTTGAGCTTGCATTCTATTGGCTGATTGGAACAGACTTTTTTTTATCTAATAACTTTTAAATGCGTTAGGACTCTTGACGGGGTAGGATGTACTGCTCATTTTTTGGCCTTCCCAGGACAGACTCGTAATACCGGCGCTATGGAAGTCCCATAGAATAAAGACTTTACGAAGTTTACGCAAGTCGTTTTGCGGTAAGGCCAAAAAAGTGTGCGGTGACCCTAAACCTGCAAGACTCGTAAAACCAGCAGGCGTAAAAAAGCAGCGTTAGGACCTGTTAACGCTGCTTTTTTACCCTAACGCAGAACTCGTAATCTAGCCATATATTTCTACCGGAATAATCCTAAAGAGGTAATACCAAAATATAAAATGCAGTATGACAAGATAAAGGGAAGGGATAACTATTTAAATATAGGTGTTTTGCAAAGTATTTAACTAATTGCTCATTTTATCAAGCATCCGCTGCATTGCGCCTACAGTCAGTATTTATCAAGCAGTGGTCATCAGACCACTGCTTCCTATCCTCTTCTCCAATTCTTAGGTGGAGAATTTCAATCTCCCTGTTCTTGTGCAATGCTGAATTCTGCCAACAGAATTCTGCCCGCCAGAGGCTAGCTGCGGCGGACAGGGGCGCATATGTATTCCCCTGTCCGCTGTTGCTTGATAAATCGAGCCCTTAGGTTGTGCAATTTTATTACCCTAACATATACACCAAAATATAAGGCAAACTTATCTGTTCAAATAAAGGTGGTGTATATCCTGCGCAAAGAACAGATGGGGAAGGGGGGTGGGGGATGCCTCTAGCTCTCCTCGATGGGTACCCTAGCGTGCCCAATGTGTAAAAGATATATACAAGGTAGAGGTGAGCGCCAAAAAGAAGGCTGAGGGTAGTGTGGGGAACGCTAAAATAGGCTAAAATTAGCTGATAAAATGTAGAGTTAAAATGTAGAGTTAAAAATTACAAATTTATTTATTCCATACAGTAATTATAATAATAAAAAAAAAACAATGTACACTGATAGTTGTTCATGGATCCATGTTACAAATGGTAGCAAATTACAGTGTTGAGTAAAAATGCAATACAATACAATAATAAAAACAATTGTAGATACTGATAAATTCAGTGGCTGATGATATAGCCTTTTATGCTGAGTATCTATTTAATGATTAACACCTTGGTTGAGTCCGGTAAGTGTAAGATGCTCCTGGTAGATGGTGTAGGGTTAATTGTAATCCAATAAGTGGCAAGATTTGGGTGTGATCAGTGTCCAATACAACAATTTGGAAAAAAGTGGTAGAAAAAATGTGTGTTCACTCTATGTGATGAAAAAATGATGATAAAAAGATGAAAAAATCCCTCCAAAAAATGTTATAAAAAATGAAAAAAAGTGAAAAAGGATAAAATAGGATAAAAAAATAGTGTCAGTTTTGAAATCCAAAGTGATGTTGGTGATGTCAGTGCAAATCAATCAATCGGTGGTTCAGTGTTGATGCAATGTTTAGAAAAAATAAGAATATGCAAAAAGAAAAAATCCTGAAAAAAAGAAAACAAACAATACTCTAATATATGCAATCTGTACAATAGATATATCAGTATTATGCTTACTCAGATCTGTCGACGCGTTTCGGCCATATACCTCTGGCCTTTATCAAGACTGATAAACTGAGTAAGCTCACAGTATTTATAAGAGTTATGGCTGATGTTTTGGCGAGAAACACTAATAGGCCACGCCCCCTTCCTGTTTGGTAGCATTATGGGTATGGGCGAAAGCATTGTGGGTATGGGCGAAGGCATTTACTTTGCTTGTATTATTGAGGTCATTACTAAGTTTTTTAAAGACATGTGTAGTTATAAATTGTCTTTCCATTGTATATGGCTAGTTTGTGTGTGTCCTAATATGGATTTGTTGTTCATACATACACTTCCGGTTTCGCTAGTGGATCTAGCCCTTTCTTCCGGTTTAGCCCTTACTTCCGGTTCAGCTACCCTATGGGACGATTTAGTCCTGGTTGTTCATATCAATTCTTATGCTAATGTGTGTGAATAATTTTATTGCAACTTATCTTAGCAATCTGTTTATATGGGCTCTATTCTTTCTCTCTAATTTCTAAATCATGCATGTGTTGCTTTTGTTTACCATTTATTGTTTCCGGTTACCATTTCCGGTTCCGGTTTGTATCTATGCATGTGTTGTTTTTGTTTACCATTATTTTGCATAGAGTGAACACACATTTTTTCTACCACTTTTTTCCAAATTGTTGTATTGGACACTGATCACACCCAAATCTTGCCACTTATTGGATTACAATTAACCCTACACCATCTACCAGGAGCATCTTACACTTACCGGACTCAACCAAGGTGTTAATCATTAAATAGATACTCAGCATAAAAGGCTATATCATCAGCCACTGAATTTATCAGTATCTACAATTGTTTTTATTATTGTATTGTATTGCATTTTTACCCAACACTGTAATTTGCTACCATTTGTAACATGGATCCATGAACAACTATCAGTGTACATTGTTTTTTTTTTTATTATTATAATTACTGTATGGAATAAATAAATTTGTAATTTTTAACTCTACATTTTAACTCTACATTTTATCAGCTAATTTTTGCCTATTTTAGCGTTCCCCACCCTACCCTCAGCCTTCTTTTTGGCGCTCACCTCTACCTTGTATATAAAACTTATCTGTTCACAGAGGTCTAGATTACGAATTTTGCGTTACAGTGCGTTACAGCTAGTACTGCTGAAAAATTGGCCATTGCGCTGGAATGGCCGGTAACGCATATTACGAGTCGCAGCGGTATAGCTATACCACAAGCATTTTAGCCTGTAACTGTCACGCTGCGCCGCTCTAACCCCCACAGCCTGTGGTGAGTGCTGCCTTCCTCATCTTAATAACTTTCTCTGCTCTGGGATATTCCCTATCATTCTGGCTCGACACTGAGATAACAAGACTACTGGCCAAGTTCGGTCTGATAAAGGAGTATCCCACGAGCATTACATTATACTTGGGCCATGGAGCCAGAGGAGGTGGCACGAACTGTTTATCTTCAGGGACAGATGTTGGGAATAAATACCACACAGTTGCAGAATATGGATTCCAAGCTAGAGGCTATTACCGCTCAACTCTCCTTACTAGTTACAGCGAAGAATACCGCTTCTGTTGTTTCACCACAAGTCCCTACTCCTAGTACTGTGGCTTCTTCCTCTGCTTCTGGAAGTATGCCCCGGATACCCTTGTCTGACAAGTATGAAGGTACTACTGATCGCAGGAGTTTTCTTAACCAATTCAGGCTGCACTTCCACAATGATCCTCACACCTTTCAGTTTCACCAGTCAAGGGTCACCTTTATCATTTCCTTACTGAAAGACAAGTCCTTAGCCTGGGTCTCTCCCTTTTGCAACAGAACTCTACACTCCTGCATGATTCTGATGACTTAATTTCTGCTTTATCTTCTGTGTTTGGGACTTCTGGCCATACCTCTGCTGCAGAATATTCTCTCCTGGACCTCCGCCAGGGCAATAGAACTGTGATAGATATGCTCAGTAGCTGCTGATTGGTTACTGTACATAGATGCCTCATATGATTGGCTCACCCATGTGCATTGCTATTTCTTCAACAAAGGATATCTAAATAATGAAGCAAACTAGATAATAGAAGTAAATTGGAATGTTGTTTAAAATTGTATTCTCTACTTGAATCATGAAAGAAAATGTTTGGGTTTATTGTCCCTTTAAGTAACAAGTAATCAATACACATCTACCACTGTTGATCACAATTTAAAAAAAAGGAATAGTTATAGCGATGTAATTACTAAGGGCCAGATTACAAGTGGAGCGCTAAATATCGATTTTGTGAAAGTGATATTTGCGCTCTATCGAATAATACCTGCACACTATAATGTGCACTGGTAATACAACAGAGCAATGCAATATGCAAATGCAAGCTCGCATTTGCATTGCTAGGACGCATTTTGCTCACAAGCGCGTGCTTCCATAGGCAGTCTCCATCAGATGTAACAATATTCAATTGCTTAAACAAAAAGTTGCAACAAATTGTGACTAGTTTGTGAAACTATTAACCCAGTACCTATCTGTGACTAATATTCCTATGTGTAGGGTGCCTAAAGATAGTTATACAGTATTAAATGGATGGGAATAAACTATAGAGTTTTTAGTGAAAACATTCATTCATAATCCCCATACATACCAAACTTATCTATGGACTAAGCTCCTAAAATCCGGAGGCTATATTAGGTTTAACATTATCTAGATTTCCTCATCCATAACTTCCTAACTTGATTATAGTTCAGGCGCACACAAAAATGGAAAGAAGATGAAACTCCAAGTGCAAAACACCACTAACACGCGTTTCACACTGTTCTCGGATGCCGAAGGACAGAATGCTGAAGCAAATTTGTCCATCAGACATATGTCCGAGAGACTATATTCCAAGTATTATATTACAAGCATATTCAACTGAGGGCAAATACGCTCCAGAGAGTTCTGTTATAATCAGTGCCTTGGGCGCTGCAACCGCCTCTGGGAACCTAATGATGTGTCCCACCCCACACACATGTATTCCCCTCCCCATACATATCCTATTACCTTCCCCGTAAATATAAGTTAGTATATTATAAAAAATAATAAATATGTAAGTTAATATATTATAAAACCAACGTTAATTGTTTTATGTTTGCGCTTTTTGTAATAATTTAAATAAAGTTTGCACTATACGTCAATATATTGTGATAAAGTTTTATGTTAGTGCATTTAGAAATAAAATAATAATAGTAAAAATCCATGCAGAATGGAGCGCGAGTAGAATCGGACACATTTGTCTGTGACCGGGCTGTTATCCGACGGACATTTGTGTGTCGGATTATTATCTGTCGCACATATATCCATTGGATAACAGTCCAGCCACGGTTTGACACACATGCTTCTTCAGAATCAGATATACTCTTTGTCTTTGAACCATTCGTTCAGTTTCTGAGTTTCTTTTTCAGGCTCGTTAGTCTGTTATTTAAAGGTCTCTAAGGCCTTTATTTCGTGGTTTTCTTTATGCAGATTTCTGGCTATATTCTCTTGTTAGAGTGGATAAACATTTATCCACCAGTTCTTTAAAGGGTCAGTTTTCTGTTATGTTCCGTAGAAGAGTGCTAGTCTGGCCTAGAATTAAGCATGTTATTTTCCAATATTTTCCTTCTTGGAACCTTTATATTGGTCTTGAGCATTTTGCAGGTTTTCTCCTTTTGAGACCATACTTCAGGTAAATATTAAAATATTTTTGGAAGTTTTTTTGTTTTCATTTAGCTATTTCTTCTGATAGAAGAATTTCTTCTTTTTATTTCTTTTCTCTTTATCTTATTTAGAATGAGGTGATGTTTTCTGACTTTTTTAGTTGGGACATTGTTGATCCTTATTTCCATTGAATTATTCTGAGTGGCCGATTTGCTTTCAATTGTGTTAGAGATTTGTAGTGTTATGATGTCACTACTAATGTTTTCAGACAAACTTTTTGTTTGTTTGTTCCTTTTGCTGTTTCTATGTCAGTTTACTTTTTATTGCCTTTTTAGGCTCTTATTGGGTTGTGGATTTAGTTTCTCAGTGAAAAAATAGCTTTCTTAGATCCCACCCTTTTCTATTATTACTCGTGGACTCCACAGTTTGGGTATTTGTTCCCAGGGGTAATGGATCGTGGACTCTCACCACTTGTATAAAAGGAAAACATAATTTATGCTTACCTGATAAATTAATTTCTTTGATGGGGGTGAGAGTCCACAAGACCCCACCCTGTTTTGTTTTGGGTTGTTTTCGTTTTTTTGAGCACATCTTTTTTTCCCTGTTCCTTTTTTGGCTCTTTTTCACTTTTCCTACCTCATATTGTTTGGCTATACGTTAGACTGAGGTAGGTGGGAGGAGTTTTATAGCGTTATTGGGTTTTGGGAATCTTTGCCTCCTCCTAGTGGTAGACAAGAGTAATTCCCAGGAGTAATGGATCATGGACTCTCACCACCATGAAATAAATTAATTTATAAGGTAAGCATAAATTTTGTTTTCCCAGCTTATTTTTGTGTGAATGGTTCAATTATTCCTTTTGTACGATGTTTAAATACAAATTTTATTGTGCACTTTTCATGCAAAAATGCAATAAACACCCCTTAGCGAGACACCCTGTTTTCAGGGTAAAAAGTGGCTTTAGATCATTCCACCAGGGAAAGCAGTACAGGCGAGTATTCTATAATAATCTCACCAGCCCAGAGACCTTTAGATCATCCAGCCCTAAGAGATAACACAAGGAAGGTGTTTGTGTGTAAACAGTAATAATGTGAGGACAATTGATCTCACAAGCTTATCCCATGTTAGGGTTAGAGTACGAGTGGTGCACTAACTGTTGTGCATGGGCAATATGGGCCCGGGTATATCTCGTCTCTCTTCACGCATGTCGGAAGTAGTGTGTGTATTACAAGTTGAAAGTAAATGTGTTATCTTGAGCGCTAATTAATTTAATGTGTGTCGGGTAAGTGCAACATCAGAGATCTGGTTAACTGTTATGCAAGACAAAAATAAATGCACAAAAAAACATCAAAAATATATTTAACAGTACAGTTACACTCATAATAACACTGTATAAAAATATTAGTCAAAAAATATTGCATAAAAAAGTTATAAGGGCTCAAAGATATGAGGCCTCAGGTGTTAGAAAAAAGGTGTTTAGCATATAGATACCTACATACACATGTCTAAATATATGTATATATATATATATATATATATATATATATATATATACAGTATATATATATATATATATATATATATATACATATATATATATATTATACAGTGTATGTTTATATGTCTATACTTATGTATTTATGTATTTATATGTGTGTGTGTATATATATATATATATATACATATTTACAGATATATATATATATATATATATATATAAACACATAAGTACATATTTACACATATACAAACATATATATATATATATATATACAGTGCATGTTTATATATGCATACTTATGTATTTATGTATTTATATGTGTGTGTATATATATATATATAAATATTTACAGATATATATATATATATATATATATATATATATATACACATATAAACACATAAGTACATATTTACACATATACAAACATATATATATATATGTATATATACATATAATTCACATCACGATGTTCTTTACATAGGGGATAATATTCTAAGTATTTTAAATGGATATTCCTATATATATATATATATCTATATCTATATATATATATATATATATATATATATATATATATATATATATATATATATATATATATCTATTATAGATATATACAGATATATATATATATATATATATATATATATAGGAATATCCATTTAAAATACTTAGAATATTATCCCCTATGTAAAGAACATTGTGATGTGAATTATTTACAGTAAATACACAGTATAACACTTTATTAAATATTAATATTGCATAAATATGATTTGTAATGTTTAAGTACTTGACTGCAAAAGGCTCCTATATATATATATATATATATATATATATATATACTGTATATATATATGTATATATACATATATATATATATATATGTTTGTATATGTGTAAATATGTACTTATGTGTTTATATGTGTATATATATATATATATATATATCTGTAAATATTTATATATATATATACACACACACACACACATATAAATACATAAATACATAAGTATACATATATAAACATGCACTGTATATATAATCTATACCTATATATAATTTCATACATATATATATATATATATATTACCCTCCAAAAATCAGATATACATAAAGAAATATTTATTTAAGAATAAATAGAATATATTCTGCTATGTGAAGAACATTAGGGGCTCCATGTACGAAGCAGCGAAAGCTGCTCCGGAGCCTTTGCGGGGCAGGTTCGCATATGCGAGCCTGCTTCCCGCAATGTAAGAAGCAGCGGTCATTAGACCGCTGCTTCCTACACCCTACGCCACCTCTTAGGTGGCGAAGCAGAATCACCGAGAGCTCGCTCGCTCTCGGTGATTGACAGCCCCTTCAGTCGCGTGATTGGTCGCGCGACTGAAGGGGCGGGCATTACACACTCCGCTGAGTGTGTAATGATACATACGGGCAAGCGGATCAATAGATCCGCTGCCCGTGTGTAGCGGAGGCGGGCGGACAGCTTTGCGAGTTAAGAAGCTGTCCGCCCGCCTCTTAGTACATGGAGCCCTAGGAATGTGAAATATATATATAACAGTAGACTGCCTGTGCTGGGGGTGCTGTTTACCTGTTTAATAATTCCCAGCTATGGCTTAGAAACCGTATTGGCAGATCTCTCATTCCAAAAGCACCTTCAGAGTATCACACATGCAGATCACATCTTTTGCCAATTGTGAATAGATAGGAGCAAGAGCATTAGTCATCTGTACTGGATTCATCATAAATCAGTAAATATAACATAATAGGTGGAACAGCTAGAAACCACTTAAGCATAGATTCTCAACAGTGAGTATGAGCCCATCATAACCATTAAAGGACAGTAAACACCTTGTTATAACATTTTTCTGCAGTCTTCCAATAGTTTGACTTACCAACAGAGCCTGGAATTTATTAGAACAATTGCTGCAATTTTTCATTAAAATGATGAACCAGTCTGGATTTGAGTTTGGGATGACAGGATGTGCCACTGTTATTACATTAACCAAATCTCCATGGTTTGGCTTCAGCAGAAATGATAAGATAATGCATTGTAAAATAGTGACAGCTATTTAGCAGGTTTATGCTTCTGAAGTCTGCATCAGCTTTTTCAGTTTTAAGGACTGGGAAATCCAGAATTTTCAGACTTACAGGGACAGTCTACTCCAGAATTTTTATTATTTAAAAAGATAGAAAATCCCTTTATTACCCATTCACCAGTTTTGCATATCCAACACAGTTATATTAATATATGTTTTACCTCTGTGATTGCCTTGCATCTAAGCCTCTGCAGACTGCCCCCCTATCGCAGTGCTTTCGACAGACATGCAGTTTAGCCAATTAGTGCAGACTCCTAAATAAATCAACGGGAGTGAGCATAATGCTATCTATATGACACACTTGAACTAGTACTTTCTAACTGTGAAAAACTTTCAAAATGCTCTGAGCTAGGAGGCGGTTTTCAATTGTTTAGATATCAGTTTGAACCTACCCAGCAGGGAGTGTCAATCAACCCAATCGTACTCGATCGGGTTGAATTGCGGCAATGTCTGTCCGCCTGCTCAGAGCAGACGGACAGGTTATGGAGCAGCAGTCTTTGGACCGCTGCTTCATAACTGGTGTTTGTGGTGAGCCTGCAGGCTCGCCAGAAACACGGGGCCTCAAGCTCTATCTGGAGCTTGATAGATATGCCCCATAGCATTCAGTTTTAAACAACATTCTGATTTACTTCTATTATCTAATCTGCTTTGTTCATTTGGCATCCTTTGTTAAAACACATACCTAGGTAGGGTCCAGAGCAGCAATGCAATACTGAACGCTATCTGCTGATTGGTGGCTGCACATATATGTATCTTGTCATTGGCTCACCCAATGTGTTCAGCTAGCTCCCAGCAGTGCATTGCTGCTTCTTCATCAAAATACACCAATTAGAATGAAGCAGATTTAATAATAGAAGTAAATTGGAAAATTGTTTAAAATTGCTCGCTCTATCTTATTGATGAATAAAAAGTGTTTATGTCCCTTTAAACATTTTATATTACAATTTCAAAGTGTTAACCCTGCCTTTAAAGGGGCACTCAGTGAACAAACATAAAATGCTTCATTTTATTTAGTAATCTTTTAATACAAAATGTAAATATTTTTCCTAATTTGGGGGAAAATACTCAGTGGGAGAGGTTATCAATTTATAACTTCCTGTGATCACCAGAGATAGAAGCCTGGAATTGATATAGGGAATATTTTTGCATTTCTATTACATTTGTATTTTCCGTTTAATTTATTCTCAGTGCCTGTGTGTGATTACAATTTCATTACATCGTCTTATGCTTCAATCTTAGGAGCTTCCAAAAACCCAATTAGCTCGCACACTAATTCAGCTGCTCACTGTCTCAGTATATATCAGCCTAGCATGAGAGCATTTATTCACTGCCACTAAAAATTAGTTTACTTAATATGACAGCCATTGATAGCAGATCAGTTAACATTACCATAAGCTTTGTAGCAACTAATTGTATCCACAAATACTTGCGCGCAATCCTAATCGCATATGCTCACATTCCAATGTTCTTCAATACAAGAATATGTTAATTTGTTCATGAATACACACACATATATGATTGTATTTTGGTACAATATATATATATATATATATATATATATATATATATACCTATGTGTATACATGATTATATGTAGGTATAGATATATATAGGAATATCTATTTATAAATACTTAGAACATATTCTGCTATGTGCAGAACATTGAAATGGGAAATGTTTACAGTAAATACGGTTAAAACTGTTTAAACCATTATGAAATATTGCATAAATATGTTTTTTCATCTTTCATCTACTTAACTGTAAAGGGCTCCAATATATATATCCATATATGTGAACATATGTATTTATGTGTTCATATGGGAATATATGCATGTATGATTTGAACAGCCAATATGATTTCAGTAGATTTCATCCTATTGGCTGATTTAAATTTGAAGAATCAAATCAGCCAATAGGAATGCAAAGGACGCCTTATTTACACGTACCTTGAATTCACTATTCACTGTACGGCGGCGATCGTGCAAAGAGGATCCTCCACGCTCCGCGGTTGCCAGTCCTGCTCCGTGCTCATCACCTCTCAGCTTGGTCCTAAATGAAGAAAGAAGTGGTCCCCGCTTGAAAAAAGATGTCGGCTGCTTGGAAGAATACTTCACTGTCTGGAACAAGACCTTCTCCACCAGGGGTTAGATTTAGGCTTTTTTTTAAATTTTTTTTTTTTTTTTTTTAGATTATGGATTTATTGGACACAAGGGCAGTAAAAGAGATGAATGAATGCCCTGTTAAGGGCAATGCCCATACAAATGCTCCTTTAGGGGCAATGGGTAGTTTAGGATTTTTTAGTGTATTTTGGGGGGTTTGTTGGATGGTGGGTTTTACTGTTTATAAGGAGTGGTGTTTAATGGATCTCAACTGCGGAAATGTATGAATGTATGCCTATTAACAAAGATACACTGATAGGTTACAATGTATAGTTTATCATTGGCAAGTATGTTACTATTGAAACGTAAGACCTAATCAGTAGTTCTGAATTAGGTTGAAGGCAACCTTGTTGCAGTATGTCCTGGGTCTGAACAATTATGCTACACAGTACCTGAAGTTCAGTGGGGCGGCAGTTGAGAGTGCAAATTACTTTGTTGTTCTGTGTGCCGGGCTGTGTTCAGAGCTGACAGGCTTAGGGAGTGACTATACAGCGTTCCGGCCGCAAGTTACTCTGAGGTCTGTGTGCCGCGCTGTGTTCAGAGCTGACAGGCTGAGGGAGTGGAGATGAGCAGAGAGAGCGGCTGTGTGAGAGCAACACAGCAGGGAAAGAGTTTGTAAGTTCGTGCAAAATATGTACAGTGATATGGTATGAGTCTCTAAAGTGAGTCCTTATCTGAGTTGATCTTTCTCTTTGCTGGAATACAGTATAACTACCGGTGCAACAAGATTAGATCCGTTGTAGTCAGCAGGAATAGGTTTAGTGGGTGACGGTTAGAAGGCTTCAAGGAGTTATATGAATTAAGGATTCAATCCAAATGTTGTTATAATCCAGAGTAACCCAGAGGGATCAGCTTCTTTGAGAAATAGTGTAAGCCTTAAGATAGTAGTTCCTTTACTCTGAGAGGTAATATCAGAGCAAGAGTAGTTGTATGAATACAGCTAGTAATCACAATACTGAAGCAACAGGAAGGGCGTGTCCAAGGTTTAAATAACCTTGCAAGGTGAGTGAGCAGGTAAATTAAAGGGCCAGCAGGAATAAGGTTAAATCCATGACACTGTTAGAGGGGGGACTTAGTATTTTTTAAGGTAAAAGAGCTGTTTAACTTAGGGCAATGCCCTACAAAAGGCCCTTTTAAGGGCTATAGGTAGTTTAGTATTAGATTAGGGGGTGCTTTTGGGGGGTCTTTGTCAAAGGGATTAGTTATAATTTTTTATTTTGATAATTTGGTTTATTATTTTATGTAATGTTAGACTTTTTTATTTTTTGTAATCTTAGATTAATTTTTTTAATTTAGGGTTTGTTAGGTTAAGGAGTTTAGTAATTTAATTAGTTTTTTGCATTGTGGGGGTTTTGCGGATTAGGGGTTCTAGATTTATTAAGATTATTGCATTGTGTGGGTTAATGACGGATTTGGAGTTAATACATTTATTAGGTTTATTGCGATGTGGGTTAATGGCGGATTAGGGGTTAATACATTTATTAGGTTTATTGCAATGTGAGTTAAAGGCAGATTAGAGGTTAATATACTTTATAAGTTATTGCAGTGGCGGTTGACAGGTAGATAGATATTGCGTATGCGTTAGGTGTTAGTTATTATTTTCAGGCAGTTACGGGAGTTACGGTGCTCACATTTTCAGTGCAAGGCTTGCTGCACCTGCCTATCGGTTAGTTTACAAGTTTTGAGTGCTATAGGGAAAGTAAAGAACGCAAAAAAGTTGTGTTATTTAACCTTCTATAGTGCAGCCATTACAAGTTTTAAAAAACCCGGCTTGTGCGGGCGATATGGTTGCATTGAGCTCCATACCGTACCAAAAACAAGCGCTGTGTTTGACGTGCTCGTGCATGCTTCCCCCATATACATCAATGGGGAGAGTGGGTCAGAAAAAAACCTAACACCTGCGATCGCGGAAAGAAAAGTTCTGTAACACAGCCCCATTGACGTCTATGGGGAAAGAAAACTAACATTTAAACCTAACACCCTAACATAAGCCCCGAGTCTAAATACCCCTAATTCGAATTAGCCAATAGAATGAGACCTGCTTAGATCCTATTGGCTGATTTGAATAGCCAATAGGATTTTAGCAGCCCTAATTCTATCAAGATAGAAGATGCCGTCTGGATGAAGTTTGAAGAGGCCGTCTGGATGAAGACTTCTCACCGCTTGGATGAGGATTTCAACTCCGGGATGAAGATTGAAGAAGTCGCCTGGATAAAGACTTCTCGCCGCCTGGATGAGGACTTCAACTCCGGGATGAAGATCGTTCAAGCGGGACAACAAAAACTGTAAGTGGATCGTCGGGGGTTAGTGCTAGGCTTTTTTAAAGGTTTATTTGACTCATAACGCTCAACTCTTAATCTAGCTGTATGTGTGGTGAGGTGAAAATGGAGTAAAATTTTTCCAGTCCTTGCACTAAATATGTGATACCGATTTGTGGGAATAAAAATTGCGGGTGATGGGTGAAATATACACGCCGCATGTACTTGCGGCGGCGTATATGTGATACCAAAACCGCTTAAAAACTGGTGTCGCTGGCTTTTGCGGGCGACGCCACATATGTACACTTGCCCAATATGTGATACCGATTTGCGATGAGGTTCTATATTAGCTTATGGGAGTAAAAATTGTGGGCGACGGGTGAAATATACGCACCGCATTTATATGTGGGGCCGTATATGTGATACCAAAACTGAGTAAAAACTGGCGTTGCCGGCTTTTGCGGGTGATGCCGCATATGTAATCTTGCCCCACATGTTCAAACAGAGATCATGCCATATTTGCATATTAGTTTGTGATTGGTTAGCAGGGGTTTTATTGTTCAGGGTACAGGGAAATAATTGAAAAGAAAATTCATAAAACAAAATGCTTATTTGACAAACTAAAACTGCATTATTCATTGCAAAATTCTTCTAAAATATGAGGATACATTATCATGCAGCTTCAATTTAAGAATTAAAGGGACAGTCTAATCCAGAATTTTTATTATTCAAAAAGATAGATAATCCCTTTATTAACCATCTCCAGATTTGCATAACCAACACTGTTATATTAATACACTTGTGTTACCTTGTATCTAAGCCTCTGCAGACTGCCCCCTTATTTCAGTTATTTTGACAGACTTGCATTTTAGCCAATCAGAGCTGACTCCTAGGTAACATCACTTGCGTGAGCTCAATGTTATCTATATGAAATACATGAGATACGCCCTCTAGTTGTGAAAAACTGTCAAATGCATTTAGATAAGAGGCGGCCTTCAAGGGCTAAGAAATTAGCATTTGAGCCTACCTAGGTTTAGCTTTCAACTAAGAATACCAAGAGAGCAAAGCAAATTTGATGATAAAAGTAAATTGGAAAGATGTTTAAAATTGGAAAGATGTTTAAAATTGTTTGCTCTATCTGAACCATAAAAGAAAAAGACTGGGCTAGATTACAAGTGGAGTGCTAATTAGCGCTTTTGCTAGAGCGCAAACTGTGCTAGCGGTAAGCCTTTTACACTCGTTGGGTTGCACTAACAATAGCGCCTCGGTTGTAATTTGGCCCATTGTGTTTTAGTTGCCTTAAATAAAGCATTTTGCAACTTTTTTTGAAGTGTTGTGTTTCTATTTATTGCTTTCTCATGATGCTTCTTGTTTGATGTGTGAGATATAATGGCACCTCCTGCAGCTATGGATGTTAGCAGCAGTAAAACCCACTAAAGAAATTTTGGGTAAGATAGGTCAAGTAACGCTTAAGGAATTTTGAGCGTGATGTCACTTTTACAAAGAAGTCCTGTGGGAACCTCAGCAATGTCTATGAAATTAGGTCATGGAAATTCTCTCTTCTGGGAACCAATTCTTCCTTTATAAGTTTGACCTTTGCAAATGGATACACTGGACCAATCTGTTGATAATGGCAGCAAGTTTCAGTTCAGAGGATTTTTTTTGCTGTTTGGCAGCTATTGGGTTAAATGAATAAACATCATTTTATGTTTAAATATTTTTTATTAGAATATTTATCACAATTTTCATTTCAAACAAAAATACTAAAATAGTAACAATAGTATGTATAGAAATTTAACATCTTGTGTATATTATACATTTCTGTTCTCCCACTCCATACTACTATATACATGACTCTCACTGGTATAAGTAGTAGGATGAGTTCATAAATAGTCCATTTGTCCAGTTCACTTTCATCTCTTTTGATCTTTAGTCCACCAACTGAACCACTTGTTACATTTTGGAATAGGGAAAATATCCGACATTGTAAGTGACAATAAATTAACAGGTAAACCAAGAAAAAATCAAGGAAAAAAAAGAAACAGAGAAAAATAACAGAAAAAAGGAGAACAAATAAATATAAAACAATGTGCCAAGTAACCCTTCTGACATAAATCTTTGACATATTTTCTACCTAGAGACATTTTTCTGACTATAACCATTTATGTGTCTATGTTCTCAATGTAGGTAGATTGTGATTTTTCCTGAATCATCATGTTTTAGATCCCTCTTTAGAAATCCAGTAGTACCAAACTATCGGCCAGATTACGAGTTTTGCGTTATGAGCAGCTCGGTAATAACTTGAAAGTTATTTCCACCGCTCACCTTTAATAGCGCTGCTATTACAGGTTTGCAAAAACCCAGCATTAGCAGGCAATATGGCAGCGTTGAGCTCGATACCGCACACAAATATCAGTGCAGCTTTGAGCTGGTTTTACGTGCTCGTGCACGATTTCCCCATAGACATCAATGGGGAGAGCCGGCTAAAAAAATCCTAACACCTACAATAAAGAAGTGTAAAGCTCCGTAACGCAGCCCCATTGATTCCTATGGGGAAAGAAAAGTTATGTTTGTTTACACCTAACACCCTAACATAAACCCAGAGTCTAAACACCCCTAATCTGCCTCCCCCGACATTACCCCCACCTACTGTACACTTATTAACCCCTAATCTGCTGCCCCCAATGTTGTCACCACATACCTACACTTATTAACCCCTAATCTGCCGCCCCCGACATCGCCGCCACCTACATTACACTTATTATTACCCCTTATCTGCTGCCCCCAATGTCGCCGCCACCACCTACCTATACTTATTAACCCCTAATCTGCCGCCCCCAATGTCACCGCCACCCACATAAATTTATTAACCCCTAATCTTCTGACCACAATGTCAACGCCACCTACCTACACTTATTAACCCCTAATCTGCCGCCCCAGACATCGCCGCCACCTACATTACACTTATTATTACCCCTTATCTCCCGCCCCCAATGTTGCCGCCACCTACCTACACTTATTAACCCCTAATCTGCCGCCCCTAATGTCGCCACAACCTACATAAATTTATTAACCCCTAATCTGCCGCTCCCAATGTCGCCGCCGTCGACACAATACTAAAGTTATTAACCCCTAAACCTCTGGCCTCCCACATCACTAACACTAAATAAATATATTAACCCCTAAACCTAACCCTAAGTCTAACACTAACCCTAACTTTAATATAATTAAAATAAATCTAAATAAAATTTACTATCATTACCTGACTAATTCCTATTTAAAACTAAATACTTATCTATAAAATAAACCCTAAGCTAGCTACAATATAACTAATAGTTACACTGTAGCTAGATTAGGGTTTATTTCTATTTTAAAGGCGGAGCCGCTCCGCTCCGCGTCGGAAGGATGAAGATAGAAGATGCCACCTGGATAAAGACTTCTGCTCGCCTGGAGGATGACTTCTTGCCGCTTGTATGAAGACTTCTCCCGGGTTCGTTGAGGACTTCTGCCCACTTGGATGAAGACTTCTCCCGGCTTGATGAGGATGGATGTCCGGTCTTCAAAAACTGTAAGTGGATCTTCGGGGGTTATTGTTAGGTTTTTTTAAGGGTTTATTGGGTGGGTTTTATTTTTAGATTAGGGGTTTGGGCAAAGAAATAGAGCTAAATGCCCCTTTAATGGCAATGCCCATCCAAATGCCCTTTTCAGGGCAATGGGGAGCTTAGGTTTTTAGATAGGATTTTATTTGGGGGGTTTGGTTGTGTGGGTGGTGGGTTTTACTGTTAGGGGTTGTTTGTATTTTTATTTACAGGTTAAAGAGCTGATTTATTTGGGGCAATGTCCTGCAAAAGGCACTTTTAAGGGCTTTTGGCAGTTTAGTTTAGGCTGGGGGGTTTTATTGGGGGGGGGGGTTATTTTGATAGGGCTATTAGATGAGGTGTAATTAGTTTAAATATCTGATAATTTCTTTTTTATTTTGTGTAATTTAGTTAATTGTATTTAATTAATGTAATTTATTTAATTGTAGTGTAATGTTAGGTAGTGTAAGACAGGTTAGGTTTTATTTTACAGGTAAATTTGTATTTATTTTAACTAGGTAGTTATTAAATAGTTAATAACTATTTACTAACTTATCTACCTAGTTAAAATAAATACAAACTTAGCTGTGAAATAAAAATAAAACCTAAGATAGCTACAATGTAACTATTAGTTATATTGTAGCTAGCTTAGGGTTTATTTTACAGGTAAGTATTTAGTTTTAAATAGGAATTATTTAGTTAATGATAGTAATTTTTATTTAGATTTATTTTAATTATATTAAAGTTAGGGGTGTTAGGGTTAGACTTAGGGTTAGGTTTAGGGGTTAATAACTTTAGTATAGTGGCGGCGGTGACATTGAGTGCGGCGGTTTAGGGGTTAATAATATTTAACTAGTGTTTGCAATGCGGGAGTGCGGCGGTTTAGGGGTTAATATGTTTATTATAGTGGCGGCGATGTCCAGAGCGGCAGATTAGGGGTTAGTAATTTTATTTTATTTTTTGCGATGCGGGAGGGCCTCTTTTTAGGGGTTAATATGTAATTTATGGGTGTTAGTGTACTTTGTAACACTTTATTTATGAGTTTTATGCTACAGCTTTGTAGCGCAAAACCCATAACTACTGACTTTACATGGCAGTACGAATCTTGTCGGTATAGGCTGTACCGCTCACTTTTTGGCCTCCAGGCAAAACTCGTAATACCGGCGCTATGGAAGTCCCATTAAAAAAGGACTTTTTGAAAGGTGCGGTAGTTACGTTGCGTTATGGCCAAAAAAGTGTGCGGTACAGTTATACCTGCAAGACTCGTAATAGCAGCGGTAGTGAAAAAGCAGCGTTATGAGGCTTTTTCACTCATAACGCAAAACTCGTAATCTAGCCGTTTATTAGTTGTGTCTCTGTTGCGTAATATTCCTGCTGCTGATTCATAAATAGTGTAGGTGTATTGTATTTTATTTTGAATTTCTGCCCATGAGGGGGTGCCTCATAAACATAATTCTATGTGGCAATCTATTAGGGTCAGCAGAATAATGCAAGAAATAAAAATAAACTACATCTTGTTCACAATATTTCCTGATGTTTAGCTTTGGTTAAAGGGATAGAAAAGTCAAAATGAAACTTGCATGATTCAGGTAGAGCAGGTCATTTTAAGACACTTTTAAATTCCCTTCTATTTCTCTTCTTTGTTCTCTTAGTATCCCTAGTTAAAAATGAATACGCACATATCCTACACTAGTGGGAGCTGCTGCTAATTGGTGTCTGCACACATATGTCTCCTGTGATTGGCTAACTAGATGTGTTCAGCTTCCTGCCATTAGTGCAGTGCTGTGCCTTCAGCAATGGATAACAAGAGAATGAAGCAAATGAGATAATAGAAATAAATTGGAAAGTTGTTTAAATTGTATGTTCTATCTGAATCATAAAAGAAAATTTTGGGGTTTACTATCCCTTTAAATATGACTTGCTTCTGTTTTCTGGAGCTCAGTAAGGTTTATTTTACTATTTGTTGGTGCTTACTAAAAAAATATGGGAAATCAGGAAGTGTGTACACCCTGGGTTGGACTTCAGTGTGTTAAAAAAAAAAATAGATCAACATTTAACATGAAATTAACCCCAATGGTATTATCCTGTCTGCCAGGATTTGTATGTCCACTTATTAATAATGTGACTGCAGCAAGGCTATTGCCAATATCATAGGCAACATTACCACAGGGGCTGCAAATTCCTGCTAACTCCTCTGATGCCAAGGAAGGCTGCAGTGAATTGGGAAGCAATATATTGTTTCCATTTCTGGCATCCAAGCCTTAATTATAATCATAAAACTAGCATTAATCCCAACTGTAACCCTGACCCTAACCTTAACTTTATGGGGCCGATTTATTAACAGTCGGACAAACATGATCCACTGTCCAAATTGTGCTGTTAATAAGACTTCCCGTTTCCTACCTCATGGCCTACTTCAACCATTGTCCATACCTAAACAACCATGGACACACATAGCCATGGATTTTGTTGTAGACCTCCCTCCTTCTAACCGTCATTTGGGTTGTGGTGGATCGATTCTCCAAACTTGCTCATTTTGTACCTTTACCTAAGTTACCTACAGCCTAATAATTGTCCACTATTTTTCTGTTACACGTGGTACGGCTCCATGGTATACCCGTAAATATCGTCTCTGACAGAGGACCTCAATTTATTTCTATCTTTTGGAGAAGCTTTTGCAAATTGCTTGGAACCACTGTTTCTTTGTCCTCTGGTTATCACCCCCAGACTAAAGGGCAGACGGAGAGAACCAATCAGGATCTTGAATCATATCTCGGAGCATATGTCAATTCACAGCATACTAATTGGTCTGGGTTGTTCCCCTAGCTGAACTGGCAAAGAACACTCATTGGCATTCTTCTCTATGATGCTCTCCTTTCCAGGCTGCAGCTGGTTATCAACCTCATGTTTTTCCTCTTTCTGCTCCATCCACAGGAGTCCCTGCTGCAGAACATCGCTTCACTGACATCACTACCCACTGGCAATGAATATGCTCCCAGTTACACTCAACCATCTCCAGATACAAGAGGTTTGCCAATCATCATCAAGCTAATATTCTTGCCTTTTCAGCAGGTAATCGTGTCTGGGTCTCTACTCGACATATCTGGCCCTCTGTAAATTGGTCCTTATAAAGTCCTCAAAAAACTTTCTCCTGCCTACAGAGTGGCCTTGCCTACATCTTTGCACATTCACCCAGTCTTTCACATCTCCTTGCTCAAACCCTACATCACGAACAGGTATACTCGACTCAGACGTCCTCCTCCTCCACTCCTGATTCATGGCGAACCGGAGTATGAGGTTGCCAGAATCCTGGATTCCAGAATCAGGCGCAGGCAGCTCCAATACCTCATACACTGGAAGGGTTACTCTGTGGCGGAGCGTTCCTGGGTCCCTACCCGTAATATGCATGCTTCATCTTTATAGTTCCATGCTGTTCACCCTTTAAAGCCGACTCTGCTTCCTGGAGGAAACCCTTGAGTGGGGGGCTATGTCATGCCACTCCCTGTTGAGCTGCTCTGGCTGTTGCCAGGGATGCAGCAGTTGCTGTGAGAATGCAGAGATGACGTCATCGCCGTACGTCAATTTTTCTCTCAAGCTGGTTGGATCCTTTGAATTCCTCCTTGGCGCGAATCGGCACCTATGTAAGTACCTGCATACCTTACATACACTGCCCAAGTATAGGACTTACTTTGTGTGCTCATGGGTGTTACTTATTGCTGAATTGCTGGATTGCCTTATTGTTACTGAACTCTGTCTGTCTGACCACTCTCCTGTTTAATCCCTGAATTGCTGGATTGCTTTATTGTTACTGAACTCTGCCTGTCTGACCACTCTCCTGTTTAATCCCTGAATTGCTGGATTGCCTTATTGTTACTGAACTCTGCCTGTCTGACCACTATGCTTTTTAATCCCTGAATTGCTCGATTGCCTTTTTTGTTGCTGAACTCTGCCTGTCTGGCCACTCTGCTGTTTAACCTCTGAATTGCTGGATTGCCTTTTTGTTGCTGAACTCTGCCTGTATGACCACTCTGCTGTTTAACCTCTGAATTGCTGGATTGCCTTTTTGTTGCTGAACTCTGCCTGTCTGACCACTCTGCTGTTTAACTCCTGAATTGCTGGATTGCCTTTTTGTTGCTGAACTCTGCCTGTCTGACCACTCTGCTCTTTAACCCCTGAATTGCTGGATTGCCTTTTTGTTGCTGAACTCTGCCTTTCTGACCACTCTGCTGTTTTACCCAGTACTGTTGATTTCTTGGACTGCCGTGTCTACCGTGAGTACTGCTTACCTCATTTCATACATCTCACTTTGTTCTGGGATATTTCCTTATCTTTCCATTTGATACTGGGATAAAAAGACTACAGGCCAGTTTCGGTCTGATAGGGAAATATCCCACGAACATTACATGTGAGGCTTATAGAAACTGGGGAAAAACAGATAGAAATATGCCTGCACTAAATACCAAATAAGATACAAGGACTATTGCTGGTTCCAGTGTTCCATCTGAAATTGTAATATGACATAAAAATATGTTTTTTAAAACCCTTAAAGGGACAATGTTTTAATATTAACCATTAAGTTATGGATGTTGTACATAGGTGGTAATTTTTGTTTTGAGATATGTTTAATGTGACATTTATATTCATGTTTCTATTTACTTATTAATGGCTAATTAGAGACTCTGGTGTGACCACACGCCCCTAGTGGGCGTGATACACTTACTAATTGGCCACACTTGCTTTTAAAATGATGTGTTTGTAGTAAGGTGCTTTATGCCTGAGGAAATGGCTGATTTTAAAGCCGAGAAACGCATTGCATAAAAAGGGGGTATATTGTACATGCCCCCTATATCCACTGCTTGAATGTTTTTAATGGGATTTTTATAAACCATCTTTTAACTACAAGCTTAGTGGAAGCAGCTTTTTGAATTATCTACCTAATACTACATTGCATCTAAGCTCCTTGAGCCACCTTCTTCTGGAGTGGGCTGGATCGCACCTGTACCTTGGTGGAGCCAGGAGAGGGTGAGCTGATAAACCAAGAGCTATCAACTTGTTTCTACTAGTACATAAGTGTACTTATGTTAAATGTGAGTACCGAATTGGCTTAAATGTCTACATGTTCATGTTTGAATATCCTGAACTACACATGAGACGCCACTCTGTTCTATGTTTTTCTTTTAGTTCTTACCTTAACTGTACCTTTGAACCTAGTCCTAACCTTAACTGTAACCAGTGGCGGTTCTAGACAAATTTTACTGGGGGGGTCCAAGGTGGGGCCAGTGTTTAATCAGGGGGGCACATTAAAAAATGGAAACAAATGATATATATATATATATATATATATATATATATATTTATAATTTGTGTGTGTGTGTATATATATATATATATATATGTGTGTGTGTATGTATGTGTATGTATGTATATATATATATATATATATACACGCACACATACATACATACATACACACACATATATACACACATCCATTCACATATATACACACACACATATATATATATATATCCAATAACAGAAAGCACTCCAGAAGTCTTGTTAATATATCACCTTTAATCGTGAACGTTTTCGGGCTACAAACAGCCCGTCCTCAAACTTACAAGGTTAGTAAAACACTTACCACCCCACTGTGTTATAGACCGCCACCAAGACAAGTGCGCCACGCTCTCCGCGGTGGATGCGCCGCCCCTAGCGAGTGACGTCATCGCCCGCGGCAACGTGCAAAGAACTAAAAAACAAAAGGGCAAAAGACATCAGTAAATATATGCGGGCATAAAAGCAAAAAACTGCTGGGCACTGTAGTAATCCAATAATATACAATTCAAAAGATTCACAGGTCGAAAAAACAGGTAGAGAAAACACAAATATCCTTAAGACAAAAGTAACGGTTGTCATGGTAACCGATAAACAATAAGGAAACATACAGCGTCTCGGGAAAATATGTGACTATAGGGCTCCACAAAACAAACAGGATTACCAATCTGGTAAACAATACTTATATGTTAAACATTATTGTGTGGAGTGGAGTCACATAGCCAGATATATGGGGAAAAGGGAGATCATATTAATTATTTCTAAGCATGAATAAATCATGGCTCTCATTAACTAACAGCAATGACAAATGATCCTGGACTCCCCATGGCACCGTAATGCAGATCTGGAGGCGGGTCATAAAAACACCTGCCAGTCAAGCTGTGTATTCAGACCATAAGGAACTAGTGTGTTCAGTTCGAAAGTCCATTTCGCTTCTCTTTGTAGCAGTAATCGGTTTCTGTCGCCCCCTCTGGATAGTGGAGGTACATGGTCTATGATCGTATATTTCAGATCCATGATGCTGTGATGATGTTCCAGAAAATGTCTGGCCACTGGTTGCTCAGATACACCTTTGTTAAGTGCCAGCTTGATTGCAGATCTGTGGTTTGCCATCTGGGTGCGTAAGTCATCACTAGTCTTTCCCACATAATAAAGCCCACAAATACAGTGCAAAAGGTACACTATATCGAAATTTGTGTTTATAAATTTTTCGTTTATGTGGATGGGTAAAACTTGATCCAGTGATTAACCCCCCACAGGTTGTACAACCTAGACATCGGAATACCCCAGGTTTTTTAATGTCCAACCTGTGGGGGGTTAATCACTGGATCAAGTTTTACCCATCCACATAAATGAAAAATTTATAAACACAAATTTCGATTGACATGCACCACCACTTATATAGTGTACCTTTTGCACTGTATTTGTGGGCTTTATTATGTGGGAAAGACTAGTGATGACTTACGCACCCGGATGGCAAACCACAGATCTGCAATCAAGCTGGCACTTAACAAAGGTGTATCTGAGCAACCAGTGGCCAGACATTTTCTGGAACATCATCACAGCATCATGGATCTGAAATATACGATCATAGACCATGTACCTCCACTATCCAGAGGAGGCGACAGAAACCGATTACTGCTACAAAGAGAAGCGAAATGGACTTTCGAACTGAACACACTAGTTCCTTATGGTCTGAATACACAGCTTGACTGGCAGGTGTTTTTATGACCCGCCTCCAGATCTGCATTACGGTGCCATGGGGAGTCCAGGATCATTTGTCATTGCTGTTAGTTAATGAGAGCCATGATTTATTCATGCTTAGAAATAATTAATATGATCTCCCTTTTCCCCATATATCTGGCTATGTGACTCCACTCCACACAATAATGTTTAACATATAAGTATTGTTTACCAGATTGGTAATCCTGTTTGTTTTGTGGAGCCCTATAGTCACATATTTTCCCGAGACGCTGTATGTTTCCTTATTGTTTATCGGTTACCATGACAACCGTTACTTTTGTCTTAAGGATATTTGTGTTTTCTCTACCTGTTTTTTCTACCTGTGAATCTTTTGAATTGTATATTATTGGATTACTACAGTGCCCAGCAGTTTTTTGCTTTTATGCCCGCATATATTTACTGTTGTCTTTTGCCCTTTTGTTTTTTAGTTCTTTGCACGTTGCCGCGGGCGATGACGTCACTCGCTAGGGGCGGCGCATCCACCGCGGAGAGCGTGGCGCACTTGTCTTGGTGGCGGTCTATAACACAGTGGGGTGGTAAGTGTTTTACTAACCTTGTAAGTTTGAGGACGGGCTGTTTGTAGCCCGAAAACGTTCACGATTAAAGGTGATATATTAACAAGACTTCTGGAGTGCTTTCTGTTATTGGATATATCGTGTTTTTGTTAGCACCCGAAGCAGCTGTACTAGGAGGATCTGGAGTGCACTTTGTTTGTATACGTATTGACTGTTTTGCTTGCACCCGATCGCAAAGTGTTTGGATGTTATTTCCTTACTGTGTTGGACTTACAATTCTGTTTGGGGATCTTTTGACACAGTATGACTACTGATACCACATCTATAATTGCGGAGGACATTGGGGATATTGATGCAATACCTGGAGCTAATACCTTCCAGTTTGTGGAAGGTGATGCAGAGGGGATCTTATTTGATAAGATAACACTTAGACCAGCACTGGATAAACCAGCTTATATCTATACCCACTTACTCAGGCTAAAACAAAAGGAGAAAGATTTGACCCTGCATGGGGCATACCTCTCTGAATATTATCGCAGAGGTTTTATCCCAAGGGGATTTCGTATCAGAAATGTGCCCACTCTGGGTAGAAACAATCCTGTGTTTTGTGAGAGGTGGTGCAGCATTGAAAATAAATGCTCACTAGACCTGGTATTATTAGTTATACAGGAAGTGGGGAGATTATTACAAATAATCAAAGCAGAAATTATTGCCTATGAAGTACCAAACCTGCCTAGGTTACAGGCTGATCAGACGGAGGATTGGTTGAACAAATTGCAAAGTAAAATTGACAAGTATGAAACAGATCTGATACAATTTAAAAACAAGAAATTGGAAGCTGTCATCAGCGACTACAGAGACAAACGTGTCTATTTATGGCAATTGTCTGCTAGTGAGAGACAGAGACAGCACATTGCCAGGAGGAGACGGCCACGCTATTATAAATCCCAAGATTTAACTACCATTGAAAGCTCAGGGTCTGGCTCAGGCTCAGATACAGAACAAGTACAAAATCCCTCTCAAGAAATACAACACCCCAAAGGGGTAACAACACGTTCAAAAAACTACAGGGGAAGAGGAAGAGGGAGAGGATCAGGAGAGGGGGGTACAAGAGGAAAACCACCAATACAGAAATAATGAAGAATAACAACATAGTAGTCAATCTGAGTGATTACCCCCTCAACGACTCTGAAATTAGGATATTAAATAAGGGACTCACCTTTGTTCCAACTTCCAGAACTGACCCTTTTGATTTCTATATTGATACCAAGAAATTTCAGAGATTATTATCTTTGAAAGAAAAATTTGGAACAACTGAAACTGACCAAAGTCAATTAAAGAAAAAATCTACCTATACTCCTCATTTTAGCAACGCTAGTATAAACACCTTTACGCGACGATTACAAGAGGATGTGAGTCACTCATTATCATTACAACAGAAGGAGACATTTAACAATTTTTCTAAAGATGATTGGAAAACCTTAAAAAACCTTGCTGAGAACAAAGACCTAATTATACGTGAAGCTGACAAAGGCGGGGCAGTGGTTATCCTAAACTATAAGGACTATAGGACAGAGATTTTATCACAGCTGGCGGATGGTGATACGTACAGACCGCTTCCACATGACCCCACACAGTTATTCAAGAAACAACTCGACACGTATGTCAAACTGATTTATGAACAAGGCTTCATCAATAAGGATACCTATCTTTACTTGGTGGTTCCATACCCAAGGACCCCAGTCCTGTACACTCTCCCCAAAATACACAAGGGGATTTCACCTCCTCCTGGTAGGCCCATTGTATCTTCTATAGGGTCCATACAACAGCCTATAGCCACTCTAGTGGACAAATTCCTGCAACCGCTGGTATATCATACACCATCATATTTGAGGGACTCCATGGCACTACTGGAGATGCTCAAGCAATTTGGGGAGGTGGATGAGAATATATGGCTGGTCACATTAGATGTGACCAGCTTATATACTGTAATCCCCCATGATGAGGGGTTACTTGCTGTTTTATTTCATCTACACAGATCTCCATACATTGGACCTCCTCCTGAGGTAATTGGGCAATTATTGGAATTTTGTTTAACTACCAATTACTTTCGCTTTGAACAATCTTTTTTTCTACAGCTGAAGGGTACGGCGATGGGGTCTAACATGGCCCCATCGTATGCCAATTTATTTATGGCCCACTTCGAGGAATTTGGCACAGAGTTATTCAAGGTCAAGAACATTCGCTTTTTTAAGCGTTATATAGATGACTTGTTCTTAATCTGGTCTGGCACAGCAGCCAGTTTGGATGAATGGTTTCAGGAGCTGAATGGAGCCAATTCGGCATTGAAGTTCAAAATGACTACCAGCAAAAAACAGATTGATTTTTTGGATGTAAGACTATACATCAGTAATGGCAGGATCCAGTCCACCTTATATAGAAAGGAGACGGATAGAAACTCCTTGCTACATTACACCAGCTGTCATCCTCCCCCACTAAAGAGAGCACTGCCCAAATCTCAACTGCTTCGGGTGGTGAGAAATAACTCTGAAAAAGAAAAAAGAGAGGAGCAACTCACTGAGATGATGCAACGATTTGAGGCCAGGAGCTATCCAGATAAATTACTGAGTGAACAACGTGCCCAGGTTTGTCAGGACAGCACCTGCACATCCAAACAGGTGGATAATAGGATGACTTTCATCACAACATTTACTGGAGATAAAGGCCCCTTTAGGGACATACTAAATAAACATTGGGACATTGTTAAGACAGACAGATCATTACCTTTGTATAAGGTTGATCCCCCAAGAGTGGGTTACAAGAGATCTAGGTCTCTACGGGACTGGCTTATCAAAACTGACCCTATTAGTAGCTACAAGTCTTCAACATGGCTGGACATTAAAAAACCTGGGGTATTCCGATGTCTAGGTTGTACAACCTGTGGGGGGTTAATCACTGGATCAAGTTTTACCCATCCACATAAACGAAAAATTTATAAACACAAATTTCGATTGACATGCACCACCACTTATATAGTGTACCTTTTGCACTGTATTTGTGGGCTTTATTATGTGGGAAAGACTAGTGATGACTTACGCACCCGGATGGCAAACCACAGATCTGCAATCAAGCTGGCACTTAACAAAGGTGTATCTGAGCAACCAGTGGCCAGACATTTTCTGGAACATCATCAAAGCATCATGGATCTGAAATATACGATCATAGACCATGTACCTCCACTATCCAGAGGGGGCGACAGAAACCGATTACTGCTACAAAGAGAAGCGAAATGGACTTTCGAACTGAACACACTAGTTCCTTATGGTCTGAATACACAGCTTGACTGGCAGGTGTTTTTATGACCCGCCTCCAGATCTGCATTACGGTGCCATGGGGAGTCCAGGATCATTTGTCATTGCTGTTAGTTAATGAGAGCCATGATTTATTCATGCTTAGAAATAATTAATATGATCTCCCTTTTCCCCATATATCTGGCTATGTGACTCCACTCCACACAATAATGTTTAACATATAAGTATTGTTTACCAGATTGGTAATCCTGTTTGTTTTGTGGAGCCCTATAGTCACATATTTTCCCGAGACGCTGTATGTTTCCTTATTGTTTATCGGTTACCATGACAACCGTTACTTTTGTCTTAAGGATATTTGTGTTTTCTCTACCTGTTTTTTCTACCTGTGAATCTTTTGAATTGTATATTATTGGATTACTACAGTGCCCAGCAGTTTTTTGCTTTTATGCCCGCATATATTTACTGTTGTCTTTTGCCCTTTTGTTTTTTAGTTCTTTGCACGTTGCCGCGGGCGATGACGTCACTCGCTATGGGCGGCGCATCCACCGCGGAGAGCGTGGCGCACTTGTCTTGGTGGCGGTCTATAACACAGTGGGGTGGTAAGTGTTTTACTAACCTTGTAAGTTTGAGGACGGGCTGTTTGTAGCCCGAAAACGTTCACGATTAAAGGTGATATATTAACAAGACTTCTGGAGTGCTTTCTGTTATTGGATATATCGTGTTTTTGTTAGCACCCGAAGCAGCTGTACTAGGAGGATCTGGAGTGCACTTTGTTTGTATATATATATATATATATATATATATATATATATATATATATATATATATATATATATATATATATATATATATATATATATCTATATACAGGGAGTGCAGAATTATTAGGCAAGTTGTATTATTGAGGATTCATTTTATTATTGAACAACAACCATGTTCTCAATGAACCCAAAAAACTCATTAATATCAAAGCTGAATATTTTTGGAAGTAGTTTTTAGTTTGTTTTTAGTTTTAGCTATTTTAGGGGGATATCTGTGTGTGCAGGTGACTATTACTGTGCATAATTATTAGGCAACTTAACAAAAAACAAATATATACCCATTTCAATTATTTATTTTTACCAGTGAAACCAATATAACATCTCAACATTCACAAATATACATTTCTGACATTCAAAAACAAAACAAAAACAAATCAGTAACCATGTCGTTGGCCATGTCTCTGAGTATTGCACACCTTGTGCTTTTGGGCACTCCAGTGATGTTGCAGCTATGAAATATGGCCAAACTGGTGGCAAGTGGCATCTTGGCAGCTGCACACTTGACTTTTCTCAGTTCATGGGCAGTTATTTTGCGCCTTGTTTTTTCCACACGCTTCTTTCGACCCTGTTGACTATTTTGAATGAAACGCTTGATTGTTCGATGATCACACTTCAGAAGCTTTGCAATTTTAAGAGTGCTGCATCCCTCTGCAAGATATCTCACTATTTTTTACTTTTCTGAGCCTGTCAAGTCCTTCTTTTGACCCATTTTGCCAAAGGAAAGGAAGTTGCCTAATAATTATGCACACCTGATATAGGGTGTTGATGTCATTAGACCACACCCCTTCTCATTACAGAGATGCACATCACCTAATATGCTTAAATGGTAGTAGCTTTCGAGCCTATACAGCTTGGAGTAAGACAACATGCATAAAGAGGATGATGTGGTCAAAATACTCATTTGCCTAATAATTCTGCACTCCCTGTAGTATATATACACACACACACACACACACACATATACAAACACACACCATACATACATATATATATATATACACATGCGCACACACACATCCATACACACATATATATATATATATACACACGTACATACACACACATATATATACACACACACACACACAAATACACACACACACACACATATGCACACATACATACACGCACACACATACATACACGCACACACATACATACACACATACAGTACATACACACACACATACATATATATATATATATATATATACACACACACACATATATATAAATATATATATATATATATATATATATATATATATACATACACACACACACACACATACACACACATACATACACACACTGAGTAGAAAAAAATAAAATAAAAAAAGTCTATGCACTTAACTAGTGCTACATAGTTCAGATAGCACATTCAATGAAAATGGTGTCAAATAATTATTTACATACATTAGAAAAATAAGGAAAACACTCCAGCAGTCATTATAGAGTTGTGGAGGTGAGAAGGCAGACTTACATCTCTTCTGTTCTGGCAGTGTACAGGATAGAGAGAGGTCTGCAAAACCAACCAGTGACACTTCTGGAACTCTTGTCTGCAGACTACAGCTGTAAGACGCCCCGCCCTGTGGGCCCCTGTGTAGAACTGCCCCTGACTTTACTCCGAACCTAGACCTTACGTAAACTGTAACTCTAAACCTAGTCCTTACCTTAACTGTAACTCTGAACCTAGTCCTAGCCTTAACTGTAACTCTGAACCTAGTCCTAACCTTAACTGTAATTCTGAACCTAGTCCTAACCTTAACTGTAACTCTGAACCTAGTCCTTACCTTAACTGTAACTCTGAACCTAGTCCTAACCTTAACTGTAACTCTGAACCTAGTCCTTACCTTAACTGTAACTCTGAACCTAGTCCTAACCTTAACTGTATCTCTGAACCTAGACCTTACCTTAACTGTAACTCTGAACCTAGTCCTAACCTTAACTGTAACTCTCAACCTAGTCTTAACTTTAACTGTAACTCGGAACCTAGACCTTACCTTAACTGTACTTCTGAACCTAGTCCTTACCTTAACTGTAACTCTGAACCTATTCCTAACCTTAACTGTAACTCTGAACCTAGTCCTTACCTTAACTGTAACTCTGAACCTAGTTCTTACCTTAACTGTAACTCTGAACCTAGTCCTTACCTTAAAGGGACAGTCTACTCAAAATTAAACTTTCATGATTCAGATAGGGCATACAATTTTAAGCAACTTTCCTATTTACTTTTATCATCACATTTGCTTTGTTTCCTTGGTGGTATTTTTGAAAAGCTAAACCTAGGTAGGCTCAAACTGATTTCTAAACCGTTGAAAACCGCCTCTTAGCTCAGAGCATTTTGAAAGTTTTTCACAGTTAGACAGTACTAGTTCATGTGTGTCATATAGATAACATTGTGCTCACTCCTGTGGAGTTATTTAGGAGTCTGTATTGATTGGCTAAACTGCATGTCTGTTAAAAGTGCTGAATCTAGTCCTTATCTTAACTGTAACTCTGAACCTACTCCTTACCTTAACTGTAAATATGAGCCTAGTCCTAACCTTAATTGTAACTCTGAACCTAGTCCTTACCTTAACTGTGACTCTGAGCCTAGTCCTAACCTTAACTGTAACTCTGAACCTAGACCTTACCTTAACTGTAACTCTGAACCTAGTCCTAACCTTAACTGTAACTCTGAACCTAGTCCTTACCTTAACTGTTACTCTGAGCCTAGTCCTTACCTTAACTGTAACTCTGAGCCTAGTCCTAACCTTAACTGTAACTTTGAACCTAGTCCTTACATTAACTGTAACTCTGAGCCTAGTCCTTACCTTAACTGTACCTCTGAACCTAGTCCTAACCTTAACTGTAACTCTGAGCCTAGTCCATACCTTAACTGTAACTCTGAACCTAGTCCTTACCTTAACTGGTACTCCAAACCTAGTCCTTATCTTAACTGTAACTCTGAACCTAGTCCTAACCTTAACTGTAACTCTGAGCCTAGTCCTTACCTTAACTGTAACTCTGAGCCTAGTCCTAACCTTAACTGTAACTCTGAACCTAGTCCTTACCTTAACTGTAACTCTGAGCCTAGTCCTTACCTTAACTGTAATTCTGAACCTAGTCCTAACCTTAACTGTAACTTTGAACCTAGTCCTTACCTTAACTGTAACTCTGAGCCTAGTCCTTACCTTAACTGTACCTCTGAACCTAGTCCTAACCTTAACTGTAACTCTGAACCTAGTCCTTACCTTAACTGTAACTCTGAACCTAGTCGTTACCTTAATTGGTACTCCAAACCTAGTCCTTACCTTAACTGTAACTCTGAACCTAGTCCTAACCTTAGCTGTAACTCTGAACCTTGTCCTTACCTTAACTGTAACTCTGAACCTAGTCCTAACCTTAACTGTAACTCTGAACCTAGTCCTTACCTGCTTCTACTGTAGTTTAACAGTGACAACTGTTGTTTTTTCAATACCCCAGATAGTGTATTCCGTGAATTTACAGGGGCTCTTTTTATATTTTTCTCTAAGCGGCAAAGGAAGTAAGATTTACAACATTCAAGAGAATTTTCAAAGGTATGTTCCTTTCGAACAAAATAATAGTTTAAAATGCTTTTAACGTGTATGATTTGCAAGCTTGTAGTTTGCAATTCAGTGAATATTTTCCAATAAATAACAAAACATGTTCAACTGACAATGTTTAGGAATATAAGGAGACATACAGCTAACCTGTTATACTGTAAACCCTCTAAATGACACGTGAGGCCACTTTTGGACCTCTTAGTACTACCGAAAATATGAACCTAAAGAAGGCCATCATGAACACGAGTAGACCACGTTTGAGTCTCAAAGGGGAACCTCTATTTGCTTATATAAATATATATATATATATATATATATATATATATATATATATATATATATATATATATATATATATATATATATATAAAAAACAAGATATTATAATAGAACACTATGGGCTCAAGCTTAAAGGGAACAAGAATACAAATGTATAGTACTGTAAAGCCCCACTACCTGTGATACAACTGGAAACGAGATATAAAATATAGTATAATGAATAAGAAGGCCCACTTGTGAACCCATTATCTGTGAGGAACACATATAGCAATAGTGATGATGAGAGAACCATCAACAATAATATGTCATAAGAGCCAAGTGAGCTATAGGTAAACTGAAGTTTATAAACAGGGAGACTCTGTACTCAACTTTAAATGATTAGCTCTATCATACGAACGTTAGCACAGATACAAAAATTCTAGGCTACTATATATCCTTATATTGAAAAATAGTTATAAAAGAGATAAGAGAAGTCAGCATAAGGGATGTTCTGACAGGCCAGCCATTGCCCCCCAAAAAAATTATATGAGTGGTCTTTGATTAGGGGTTAGGATGCGCCATCAGGCAGAAGACAGCACACCCACCTAACAGAGTGATTTTAGCTGACCAATTAACATTAAATATAGCCCCACTCTCAAACCATATAAACTAGAAACCTGGAATGTAAGAGAGTACAGTATAGAGTATATACATACTTAATGGGGGGATTTAGACTCCTTTTAACTTCACTACAGTATAAGCCCCTGACTATATAGGGCTGGAATACTATAAGGTGTACTATGGGAATGGACCAATCACAAGATGTAGGTTATAGTAATAGGGCTCAATATGCTAGTGTGGGGTTATGTGACATCCCTTAGGACTGTAATAAACAGTCAGAGCAATGGGACCAAGGTAGAGCAATAACCATACTGTGTCTGCTGTTAGTGGGCACTGTAGTAATAAGCTATATAAGGCCTTACTCACATTAAAATGGCAACATTTATAGGAAGACCATATACATCAAGTATGTGATAGTTAACTAACCTTACAACATAAATAACAAGCATCTTGGATTCTCTAGATGGGTATAATGACTCCTATATGTAACCATAAAACATAACAGCCTAGAACAAAACATGTGTAAATTAAAGGTACAGTCAAGTCCAAAAAAAATGAATTGATGATTCAAATAGGGTATGTCATTTTAAACAACTTTCCACTTTACTTTTAACACCAGTTTTGCTTTGTTCTCTTGGTATTCTTAGTTTAATGCTAAACCTAGCAGGTTCATATGCTAATTTCTTAGACCTTGAAGGCCGCCTCTAATTTTAATGCTAGAGGGCGTTAGTTCATGTGTTTTATATGTTAAAGGGACATAAAACAGGTTGGGAAAGAGACACAATATAATAATATGTACTTTAATTTCTTGACCTACAAATTTATACTGCAGTGTCTCGCCATTAACCCTTTCTTTTTAGTTTCTGAATTGTAAAGCTCTAACTCCCCCCCACACATTTCTTTCTATGGCTGTATCTATATCTATTGTTGTTTTGGTAGAATGCAAAAGCGCATAGGGATTATCTGCTGGAACATGCCTAGAAGCTGTGAACTCAGTTGAAATGCAATGCCTGTGTCTAAACGCTGATGAGGGGGGTGGAGTTGGCTGCTCCAGGCAGCTTAGCTATGTAATTCATTTTGCTTATTCTTGAAAATTATTTTAAAATATTTGCCAGCAATTTTTAAACAATTTTTTTATGCAAACTATTTTTAATTAATTAGCTCCTTTTAGGATATGCACAGATCTCAACCTGTTTTATGTCCCTTTAATATTCACATATCTGAAACAGGTCAAAACAATTTGCTTGCTGAGAAATTTACCTCCCGACTAAAATTTGAAAGCTCACTTTCGGCTAGATTATGAGTTGTGCGTTATGGTTTTAACGCTGATAAAAAGGTCCATTTCAGCGTAAAAACAGTAACGCACTATTGGGAGTCTTGTCAGTATAGCTATACCGCAAGCAATTTAGTCTGTAACGCAACGTCAATCCCACACTCAAAAAATTAAGTTTTTGCATGGGATTTCCCTAGTGCCGGTATTACAAGTTTTGCAGTGAGGCTAAAATGCTTGCATTCTAGCCTATACCGACACAAACCAGTCCGCCATCTGAGAGCAGTAGTTATGAGTTTTGCGCAACAAAAATGTTTCAGAAAACTCATAACTAAAATGTTACAAAGTACACTAACACCCATAAACTACCTATTAACCCCTATTCCGCCACCCTCCTGCATCACAAATACTATTTAAAACGTATTAACCCCTAATCTGCTGCTCCCAACATCGCCGCCACTGATAAGTTATTAACCCCTATTCCCTCGCTCCCCGACATTGCTGCCACTATAATAAAGTTATTAACCCCTATTCCCCTGCACGCCAACATCACAGACACTCTAATAAAGTTATTAAGCCCTATTCTGCCGCTCCCCGACATCGCCCCCACTAAATAAAGTTATTAACACCTAAACCTCTGGCCTCCCACATCACCGCCACTAAATAAACCTATTAACCTCTAAACCGCCAGCCCTCCACATCACAAAAAACTAAATTAAACTATTAACCCTTAACCCAAAAAAGAGCCTAACTTTGAATTACAATTACAATATCCCTATCTTAAAATAAATAAAAACTTTCCTGTGAAATTAAAAAAAAAAGTTTAAACTAACAATTAACCTAACATAACTATTATACTAAAATTTAAATAACTACCAATTAAATAAACTAAACTACACATTAAAAAAAAACTAACATTACTAAAAAAAATTAAGTTTCAAATTATAAAATATAAAAAAGTCTCAAATTACAAAAAATAACAAACACTAAATTACAAAAAATAACAAACACTAAATTACAAAAAATAACATACACTAAATTACAAAAAATAACATACACTAAATTTCAAAAAATAACAAACACTAAATTACAAAAAATAACATACACTAAATTTCAAAAAATAACAAACACTAAATTACAAAAAATAACATACACTAAATTACAAAAAATAACATACACTAAATTTCAAAAAATAACAAACACTAAATTACAAAAAATAACATACACTAAATTACAAAAAATAACAAACACTAAATTACAAAAAATAACATACACTAAATTACAAAAAATAACAAACACTAAATTTCAAAAAATAACAAACACTAAATTACAAAAAATAACATACACTAAATTACAAAAAATAACAAACACAAAATTACGAAAAATAACAAACAAAATTTTCCAAAATAAAAACAATTACACCTAATCTAATAGCCCTATAAAAATAACTAGGGTTGCACCGATACAGATACTAGTATCGGTACCGATACCAAGTATTTGCATGAGTACTTGTACTCGTGCAAATGCACCGATACTTAAACCGATACCTCCACTTCCTACCCATATGCTATCTTGTGGTGTTTTTTCAAACTGCATGTTCCCATTTCATTTTAAACTGGAGTGGAGACTAAACTAAAAAAATTTGTTTACTACTGTTCTGCCAATACAAATTGCTGTTATTTGTATTATTGTAGGAGAGCTCACTGTACCTCGTTCAGACAAACCCCTGAAGAACTGGGCAGTTAATAAACAGATTTCCAGCACTGGCTAAAATGGCCCAAAAATATATTTCTGCACCATGCAGTATGGTGGAAAGTGAAAGACTGTTCAACTTAGAGTCGAACCTCCATACAAATGTCAGATTGATGTTATATAACAGCCCAACAACCCAATTGCATCACCCCTTTAAATGTAATATTTTATTGTAATATTTTTTATTTATAAACATGTTCAGTGAACTTTTTTATTATTTCATAATATATTTTGAATTACAGTCCTTTATAATTCTAAAGAAGGAATCTTAAATAATTAGTCTGTATTGTGCTTGGTAAACTGTCACATGACATTAAAAAAAGTATCAGTAATTGGTATCGGCGAGTATTTGAAAACAAGTATCGGTACTTGTACTCAGTCATAAAAAAATGGTATCGGTGCAATCCTAAAAATAACCCCTTCCCCCCCCAAAAAAAATAAAAAACCTAGCCTACAATAAACTACTAATATCCCTTAAAAGGGCCTTTTGCAGGGCATTGCTCTAAAGAAATCAGTTTTTTTACCTGTAAAAAAATACAAAGGCCCCCCAACAGTAAAACCTACCACCCAACCAACCCCCCAAAATAAAAAAACCTAACTCTAACAAAAACCTAAGCTACCCATTGCCCTGAAAAGGGCATTTGTATGGGTATTGCCCTTAAAAGGGCATTAAGCTCTTTTAAAAAAGCCCAAACACTAATCTAAAAAAAAAAACAACTAACACTAACCCCCGACGATCCACTTACAGTTTCTGAAGTTCCGATATCCAGGCCGTGAGATGTTCTCATCCAGGCCGTGAGATGTTCTCATCCAGACGGAAAGGTCTTCATCTATCCAGGTGGCGTCTTCTATATTCATCCAGGTGGCATCTTCTATCTTCATCCCGGCGGCGTCTTCTATCTTCATCCTGGCGGCGCGTGTCCATCCTTGAAGACATCCGGCGCGGAGCATCATCTTCATACGGTCATCGCTGTACACTGAATCTTCAATGCAAGGGAGCCTTTTCAAAATGGCGTCCCTTGCATTCCTATTGGCTGATTTGATTTCTGAAATTCAAACCAGCCAATAGGATGAGAGCTACTGAAATCCTTTCAGGGCAATGAGTAGCTAAGATTTTTGTGAGAGTTAGGTTTTTTATTTTGGGGGGTTGGTTGTGTGGGTGGTGGGTTTTACTGTTGGAGGTCTTTGTATTTTTTTACAGGTAAAATAGCTGATTTCTTTAGGGCAATGCCCCACAAAAGGCCCTTTTAAGGGCTATTGGTAGTTTATTGTAGGCTAGGGTTTTTTTTTTATTTTAGGGGGCTTTTTTATTTTTATAGGGTTATTAGATTAGGTGTAATTGTTTTTATTTTGGATAATTTTCAGCTAGATTACGAATTTTGCGGTATGAGGGGTGCGGTACTAACTTGCACGTTATTGTCAACGCTCACTTCCCTACAGTGCTGGTATTACAGGTTTTCAAAAGCCCGGCGTTATCAGGCAAGAAGTGAGCGTAGAGCAAAATTGAGCTCCATACCGCACTCCAATACCAGCGCTGCTTAAGTCAGCGGTGAGCTGGTTTTACGTGCTTGTGCACGATTTCCCCATAGACATCAATGGGAAGAGCCGGCTGAAAAAAAGCCTAACACCTGCAATAAAGGAGCGTAAAGCTCCGTAACGCAGCCCCATTGATTCCTATGGGGAAACAAAATTTATGTTTACACCTAACACCCTAACATGAACCCCGAGTCTAAACACCCCTAATCTTACACTTATTAACCACTAATCTGCCGTCCCCGACATCGCAGACACCTACATTATACTTTTTAACCCCTAATCTGCCTCTTCGGACATCACCACCACTATAATAAACATATTAACCCCTAAACCGCCGCACTCCAGCAAAACTAAATACTTACCTGTAAAATAAACCCTAGGCTAGCTACAATATAACTAATAGTTACATTGTAGCTAGCTTAGGTTTTACTTTTATTTCACAGGCAAGTTTGTATTTATTTTAACTAGGTAGAATAGTTACTAAATAGTTATTAACTATTTACTAACTACCTAGCTAAAATAAATACAAATTTACCTGTAAAATAAAACCTAACCTGTCTTACACTAACACCTAACCTTACACTACAATTAAATAAATTAAATTAATTAAATACAAACACTAAATTACACAAAATAAAAAAATAAATTATCAGATATTTAAACTAATTACACCTGATCTAATATAGCCCTATCAAAATAAAAAAGCCCCCCCCAAAAAACAAAACAAAAAAACCTAGCCTACACTAAACTGCCAATGGCCCTTAAAAGATCCTTTTGCGGGGCATTACCCCAAATAAATCAGCTCTTTTACCTGTAAAAAACAATACAAACAACCCCCCAACAGTAAAACCCACCACCCACACAGCCAACCCCCCAAATAAAATCCTAACTAAAAAAACCTAAGCTCCCCATTGCCCTGAAAAAGGCATTTGGATGGGCATTGCCCTTAAAAGGGCATTTAACTCTTTTTCTATTGCCCAAACCCCAATCTAAAACTAAAACTCACCCAATAAACTCTTAAAAAAACCTAACACTAACCCCTGAAGATAAACTTACAGTTTTGAAGACCTAACATCGATCCTCAACGAAGCCGGGAGAAGTCCTCAGTGAAGCGACAAGAAGTCCTCAACGAAGCCGGGAGAAGTCTTCATCCAAGCTGGTAGAAGTGGTCCTCCAGACGGGCAGAAGTCTTCATCCAGACGGCATCTTCTATCTTCATCCATCCGGCCCGAAGTGGGTCCATCTTCAAGACATCCGGCGCAGAGCATCCTCTTCAAACGAAGTCTTCTTCCCGAATGAATGTTCCTTTAAGTGACGTCATCCAAGATGGCGTCCCTTGAATTCCGATTGACTGATAGAATTCTATCAGCCAATCGGAATTAAAGGTGAAAAAATCCTATTGGCTTATGCAATCAGCCAATAGGATTGTGCTTCAATCCTATTGGCTTATCCAATCAGCCAATAGGATTGAGCTTGCATTCTATTGACTGTTCCAATTGAAGCACAATCCTATTGATGTTAGGGGCAGCAGATTAGGGGTTAATAATATTTAACAAGTGTTTGTGAGGTGGGATTGCAGCAGTTTAGGGGTTAATATGTTTATTATAGTGGCGTCGATGTCGGGAGCGGCAGATTAGGGGTTAATAATTTTATTTTAGTGTTTGCGATGGGCCTCGTTTTAGGGGTTAATAGGTAGTTTATGAGTGTTAATGTACTTTTTAACACTTTAGTTATGAGTTTTATGCTACAGCTTTGTAGTGTAAAACTCATAACTACTGACTTTAGATTGTGTTACGAATCTTGTCAGTGTAGGCTGTACTGCTCACTTTTTGGCCTCCCAGAAAAAGCTTGTAATACCAGCGCTATGGAAGTTCCATTGAAAAAAGACTACGCAAATTGCGTAAGTTAATTTGCAGTACGGCCAAAAAAGTGCGTGGTGCCCCTAAACCTGCAAGGCTCGTAATACCATGGGAAGTGAAAAAGCAGCGTTATGAGCCTTAACGCTGCTTTTTCACTCATACCGCAAAACTCGTAATATAGCCTATAGTTTATTTTTCGTGATTTAGTGTTTGTTATTTTTTGTAATTTAGTATTTTTTGTAATTTTAGTCTTAATTTTTTTTAGTAGTGTTAGGTTTTTTTTAATGTGTAGTTTAGTTTATTTAATTGGTTGTTCTTTTAATTTTAGTATAATAGTTATGTTAGGTTAATTGTTAGTTTAAACTTAGTTTTTTTTAATTTCACAGGTAAGTTTTTATTTATTTTAAGATAGGGATATTGTAATTTTAATTTAAAGTTAGGGGGTTGTTAGGTTTAGGGGTTAATAGTTTAATTTATTTTTTTGCGATGTGGGTAGCTGGTGGTTTAGGGGTTAATAGGTGTATTTAGTGGCGGTGATTAGGGGTGTTTAAACTTGGGGTTTATATCAGGGTGTTAGGTTTAAACGTAACTTTTTTTCCCCATAGATATCAATGGGTTTGCGTTACAGCGATCGCCATTCCGCGCTTCAGGTGTTAGTTTTTTTTCTAACACGCTCTCCCCATTGATGTCTATAGGGGAAAGCGTGCACAAGCACGTCAAAGCAGCCCTTGGCTTTTGTGCGGTATGGAGCTTATCGCCACCATATCGCACACACAAGGAGGCTAACTTGTAATGGCAGCGTTTTTTGCGTTCGTTTCGCACCCTCTATATCGCATAACTTGTAATCTAGGCGTTTGGTTATTAGTTTGCATACTGGCACAAAACATATGAAAAAAATATGATAAAGAACAAATAAATAAAAATAAATAAATCTGTTTTTACATTATTCATAACCAATTACCCAAGCATGTGGTATGTCACTTACATCTATTATTCATTTTCATGATAAAACATTGCACTCATTTCTGTTTACCTTGGTACAGAAATGACATTTGTTGACTGGCTCTCATGCTGTTACAGGACAGATCGCGTGGCATATTTGAGTGGGCAGGAATAATATGCAGTCATACATAAACCGGGGAAAACAATAGTATCTGCTATATTATTATGATTTGTATCTTTAAGCATATCAGTCTTTGATTATATCATTTCTGTGCTCTGAATCTCAAATGAGTATAATACGTAATTCAAACATTTTGGGATCAATCACAATTTTTTAGAGAAACTTATGAAATGATTTATCTGCCAAAATACCCTAAGACTTTAAAGAGACATAGGGGCCTATCTATCAATCTCCGAAAGGAGCTTGGCGGCCCGTGTTTCTGGCGAGTCTTCAGACTCGCCAGAAACAGCAGTTATGAAGCAGCGGTCACAAAGACCGCTGCTTCATAACCCTGTCCGCCTGCTCTGAGCAGGCGGACAGACATCGCCGGAAATCAACCCGATCGAGTACGATCCGATCGATTGACACCTCCCTGCTGGCGGCCCTTTGGTCGCGAGTCTGCAGGGGGCGGCGTTGCACCAGCAGCTCTTGTGAGCTGCTGGTGCAATGCTGAATACGGAGAGCGTATTGCTCTCCGCATTCAGCAAGGTCTGGCGGACCTAATCCGCACTGTCGGATCAGGTCCGCCAGACTTTGTTAAATAGAGGCCATAGTGCACTAGATTTTTCTTTGCATAAATGTTTTGTAGATGATCCA